>NC_056745.1:172777218-173077218 GCF_019279795.1 Protopterus annectens | reverse complement strand
ATTGTCTTGGCCGAAAGCGCTTACAGTAATAAATAGTCTGTGCCTTATTTACCAGTCCACTTCTGCTGTTTTTTGTTGTTTTTGAAGTCATCACACTTGGGTTATCCTGCCAGGGGTAGCCCTCAGTCAGCCCGAATACCAGAGGCTTAGTATTTTTGTGCCAGTTGCTGTTGCTTCAGGACTGACGTCAGGTCGTTAGAGGTATAAAAATAGGCAGCTGACGCCATTACATCAGTTTTTCTTGCCCCAAATGTCAGGAACCCCAAAATAGGGAGCTAAGTTATGATGGAAAAACACCACCAGTAAAAAGTAAATTCCAACAGCCCTGTAAGGAGTGAGGAAGAGAGAGAGAAAGAGAGAGATAGACAAGGGGGCTGGAGGGTGAGAAACCAGGACTGCAACAGTGAATACAAACATCTACATTCATAAGTGTACACAACTGTACTATGTTCTTCGTGTTTCACTGTTGCAGTCATCACACTTGGGTTGATTCCCAAAGCTGAAGAATAGGTGGAGGCAGTCAAGAAGAGTTGGGGCTGGCTAGTATGCCTTGCAGGACTGCTGCTGCAAAGCCGGCCCTGGATTTGGAAAAGATAGGCAAGCGGTAATGCTTGGTGAAGGTATGAACAGAACTCCAAGTAGCAGCTTCCAGAATGTCCCTGGTAGAGACTCCTCTGAGAAAAGCTGTAGAGGTTGAAGTTGCCCTAGTGGAATGTGTTCTGACCCCCTGAAGGAGTGGTTTCCCATGGTGTTTGTAACAGAATTGGATAGTGTGCTATCCATTTGGAGATGGTTTGTTTTGATATGGCCTTGTCATCTGCCCCTGGTGCAAAGCTGACTGGTAACTGGTCAGATTTCCTAAAGGGCTTAGTCCTATCCAGGTAGAATCTGAGCTGTCTGTGCACATCTAAAGAGTGCAGGATCCTTTCCCCCTTATTTTGAGGAGTAGGGAAAAAGGTGGGCAAATGGACAGATTGGTTGAGAGCCACAATGGACATCACTTTAGGCATGAAAGTTGGGTTAGTCCTGAAGGAGACCCTGTCAGCATGAAAGATAATGAAGGGTTCCACCGCCATAAATGCTTGTAGCTCAAATACTCTTCTAGCTGAAGTGATGGCCAGAAGCAATGCTGTTTTCCAAGAGAGGAATTTTTACTCTGCTGATACTGCAGGCTCAAAGGGGGGTAACGTGAGCTTTCTAATACAAAGTTAAGGCCCCAAGCAGAGGTGGGGGCTCTTCTTGGTGGCCTTAAGTTGTTAGCCCCTCTCAGGAGCTGCTTGATAAGAGAGTGAGAGAAGAGAGGTGGCTCAGTGCTGTAATGAGCAGAGATGGCAGAGGCATGGATCTTACTGGAAGAGAAGTACAGGCCTCTGTGGAGTAGGTCTGCTAGGTAATCCAGGATGAGAGGTAAGGAGGGCTGTGCTGTATCCGCTCCTTTAGAGTGAATCCAGGAACAATAACTTTTCCACTTGTCAGCATAGGATTTCCTTGTACTGGATCATCTGGCTTCACGTATGACATCCAGTACCTGCTTGCTTAGGCTGGCCACTGGAGGAGAATTCAAGGAATAAGCCAGGCTGTAAGGTTCAGGGTCTGCAATTGCGGATGCAAGAACTGTCCCTCCTGCTGAGTCAGGAGAGTTGGGATCTGGAGTAGGTGCCATGGGGGCAATGGTGACAGAATGCGCAGCAGTGGGTACCAGTGTTGGCGTGGCCAGTCTGGGGCAATCAGGACTGCCCTTGGTCTTTCTTCCCTTATCTTGAGTAATACTCTTGTAAGAAGAGGCAGAGGGGGAAATGCACAGATTGAGAGGTTTGCTCACTGGAAGGATAGGGCATCCACTTTCCAAGTCTTGCTGTGACGTACCCTGGTGCAGAATTTGCTGAGCTGGTGGCTGTAGGGGGAGGCAAATAGGTCCACCTTCGGGGTACCCCACTTCTGGGTCACAAGGTTGAAGGTGTTGTGGTTTAATTGCCACTCGTGGGTCTAGGAGATTTCTGCTTAAGTTGTCTGCCAAAGAGTTTTGGTTGCCTAGCAGGAATTGAGCTTGCAGGTAAATATGCATGGCTGAGGCTGTTTTCCATAGGGTCATGGCTAGCCTGCAGAGTGGGTAAGAGTGGGTTCCCCCAACACTGTAGTGTTGTCAATTTTGATTAGTAGGGGCACAGGTGAGAATAGGGATCTGAAAGCTCTCAGAGCGTGCTGAACAGCCCTCATCTCTTTTTGGATGATGTGCAGATGAATTTGATTTGGGCTCCAGTGGTCCTGAATGCACCTGTCGTCCAGATGTGCACCCCAGGCATAGTCTGATGCATCTGTGATTAGGGTCTAGGCGATGTGGGGTTGTGTAAAGGGAAGCCCCTTGTTGTGACTGCATGTTGCTGCCCACCAAAGGAACTCTTTCCTTAGACAAGGTATTATAGGTGTGACAGTTTCCAGGTCCTGTGAATGTTGGCGCCAAAGACTTTTTAAGTACCACTGAAGTTTTCTCATATGCAGTCTGGCATACGGAATTAGTAGAATGCAGGAGGCCATGAACCCTAAAGCCAGCAGCATTTTACTTGCGGATAGCTGGGTCCTGGTGGCCATTTGAGCGAAGTAGCCTGTCAGATAGGCCTGGTTTTCTGGAGTAAGGAATGCCATCTGGGATGCTGTGTCCAACCTTGCTCCCAGGAATACAATTTTTTGACTGGGGACTAATTTGGATTTCTTTTCACTGATAGTGTACCCCAGGGAGGTTAGAAGGTCCTTTACAAATGTCAGGTGCTGCAACAGCTTTTCCTGACTGTCTGCCTGAATCAGGCAATCGTCCAAGTAGGGGTAAATTTGAATATTTCTCTGTCTGCAATAGGCAATGGCTGGAGCCAGGCATTTTGTGAAAACTCTGGGACCAGTGTAGAAGCCAAAGGGAAATGCAGAGAACTGATAATGCATAGATCCTGCCCTGAAACGTAGATATTTCCTGCAGGAGTTCCTGATTGGGATGTGCAGATAGGCCTCCTTTAGGTCTAGGGTAGCTAACCATGCATCTTTTGACAGAATAGGGAGAAGCTGCTGTAGGGTGAGCATTTTGAATTTTGATACCACCAGGAAGGTGTTTAGAATGGATAGATCTAAGATTGGGCGCCAAGTGCCCTCTTTTCTGGGTACCAGGAAAAGTCTGGAATAAAAACCTTGACCTATCTGTTGTGCAGGAACAGGCTGAATTGCCCTTATGGAGAGCAGGGACTGAACTTGATTTTGTGACTCTGCCCACTGGTTTGGAGGACGGTTTGGGAACCCTACTTGGGTTGGCAGCGTGAGGAAATAAAATTTGTACCCCTGGGATACTATGTTGAGGACCCAATGATCGCTGGTGATGGAGGTCCAGTTTTTTGCATGGTGGGCAAGTTTTCCTCCTAGGGGCACGAGCAATTGGGCAGAGGTGAGGAGTGGAGTTGAGAAGTCATTGTGAATTCTTTCCGTAAGGGGGTGGCTTAGCACTCCCTGCTTTAGAACTGGATGTACTCCATTGCTTAGATCTCTGCATACCCTGAGACTGTATTCTGGGGGGGGGGTCTGTTTCCCCAGGGTCTACTTTGAGATGGCCTTGAGGGGGCTGGAAAGGACCAATGTTTTGAGGGGCAATGCCTACTGAATCTTGGAGGCTGCACTTGCAAAAAATCTTTGACTGTCTGCATAGACCTGGCCTTTTCTTCCATCTTTTTTAAAACCTCTTCAGCTTTGGTGCCAAACAGACTGTCCTTGTTCAGAGGAGCGTTCAATAATTTTGATTTGACATGGTCTGACAAGGTCTGCTCCTTAAGCTAGGTATCCCTTCTAAGTACAGAACCTGTGACTGCTGCCCTGCAAGATGCTTCTAGGGCGTCAAGCCCACATTGCACGGTATGCTTGCTGACTTGGCTTCAGAATGCATAAGCTCCTGTAATTCTTTATTTTCTGCAGTCAGGAAAGGTAGATAATTTTTGCTTAATAAGTTCCATAGTACGTTGCTGGTATTTCAGCATGTGGAACTGACAATTCAATGCTCTAATGGCAGGAGTTGCAGAGGTGTATACTTTTTTCCCCATCTGTCTAAAGCTCGGGAATCCCTGTCCGAGGGGGTGGGATTCTTAGCTGTAGTTGCTTTTATTCCTTTAGGTCCTTGGGAGATGACCTCTGGGTTAGCAGTAGAATTTTTGAAGAGAAATTTGTGCGAGTCAGGGACTCTGTAGTACTTGTCAGGTTTCCTTGGAGCATGGGATAAAGTATCAGGAGTTAGACTGGATTCCATAAAGACATCATCCACAACATCTAGAACAGGAGGGATAGCTAAGGGTCTGTGCTGTGGTAAATCTAAAAATTCCCTCAGTCTCTTTTTGGACTGAGGATAATCCTGGCATTCCCAATGGAAATGCTCTCTCAAAGTATGTAGGGTTTCACCAAAACAAAACTCTGGAGGGGAGGCAGATAAGGGCATGTCTTCATAATCAGAATCCTCAGAGTCGGACTCTTGGTCAGATAAAGTTGCTGGGGACAAGTCTCTTTCTTTTAGCAGGGGAAGGCAGGCTTCCCTAATCAACATGATCAGGTCTTCTGCCATTTTAAGCATCTGAGATTGTGGCAAGGAAGCAGGCGCTTGAGCTTGGGTCGTCAGTTTTTTAGGCGTAGCTCGTAGTCTTGGTCTTAGAAACTAGGTAGTTTTACAAAGAAGTGAAGATGCAAAAGAAGTCATCGGTTTGTGTTAAATATCAGTAATGTGAAGAACTTCCTGAGATGCCGATGTCTGCACAGCGGCTCCGGTCCCATCCAAGATAGAGACATCTGCAGGTTCCGTAATCAAAGAAGAGTCTTGCGGCATACTGGACTCTGAACGAGTCTTGGTAGTGGCCTGCGAATCCAATGAAATGGGCATCAGGGGCTGTGAAAGCACCTCACTGAGTACCAGCAAACTGGTGACTAGCTTAACGGAAGCATCGGCGGCAGTTTTGGACCTGTGTGGTCTGTCTCTGTCTTTATCATTACATTTTTTCAGAAGATCGGTAGTTGGATGGCTTACCGAAGCCATTTCAGAATACAGAGCTCGATAACAAACGTATTTATTTACAATAAGGGCCCAACGATGAATAGTTCGGGAGTTGAACAAACCACAAAACCGACAGCGAGGTACATCATAGTCTGGGCCTAAACAGGTGACGCAGTAAGAATGGAAATCTCGGTGTGGTATTTGCTTTCCACAGGTGAGACAATTGTTAACTTTTTCTGACATCGGTTAGAGCAAGAAAAAGGGATCCCCAATGGGGTACTTAGCTTTAGAAGACTTCAAGATGATTCAATTTCAGAAACGAAAACTCAGATATCGGCCAACCGGCACTCATGCGAACTGCTTCTACTTCGGGCTCCTCGGCAAGAGAGACTGATGTAATTGCATCAGCTGCCTGTTTTTATACCTCTGACGACCTGGCATCAGTCCTGAAGCGACAGTTTTTTTTTTTTCGTTTTGTGGAACAGAGATTTTTTTCCCTTGGAAAAAAATCGCTCTTCTAAGTGTCCGGGATTGCAAGCTTTCACTTACATGGAGTCGATAAATCAGTGTTTGCTTTATTAAGCGTTTGCTGATTTAATATAAACCCATTCAATCAGCATCAATCACCCTGTAGAAACGTGTACCACAAGATACACAACTTGCCGTATCTAGTTCTTCAGCATTTGAAGCTTTACATTCCATAGAAGAAAGTGGGTGTCTGAAATTAGACTGCAATCTAAAAGATACTGCAGGAATCAAAAATGGATACATTTTCCAGGACTCCAGACAATTAGGATAGAATAGACAAAATGTTCAGTGCAAATGAGTCACCCCTTTGTGAAGGGGCACAATAAATGCCTGTCTCCAAAATGACAGAATGCAACCATCTTTGCTGGACTGACTGACAAGAATAGTGAACGGAAAGGATGCTGTTCAATGAAGCAGAGGTATAAAAGCCCTAACTACACTCCCAATGATTCATGTTAAACTACCAGCATGGGAACTACAGGGGCTTGGCAGGGGAGACTATAAATGAATGGCCAATGTCAGCTCACCTATACTGGTAGAAGAAAGGCAGCTGGTCTCGCTGAGCTGGCGACTCGAAGTGTAACTTTACTGCCCATAATAAGGAGCTGAGCATGCCCACAATGCACAGTGGTGAGGTAACATAGCATGCAAGCCACCAAGAAGGTGAGAACAGGGCAGCTGACAAGAGTCAGCAGACTGGCCCATTCCCTAACACCCGATTCTTGACTCTATGAAGAAACAACTGGGCTAGAGTGTTCTCATCCAGATGAGGGAACAAATGGGTCAATGGGTGGTACTGAAGGGGAGCAATTAGGCTGCCAATCCTGTGGACTCAAAATAAAATAAATAATTCAGACAGCGGCAGGACAGATGATCTCACTAGCAGTGGCTTTCATGAATTCTTGATGGAATTTTGCAACATCAGCATATCCAGCTTTATTTTGTGAAAGAATATGAATACAAGTAAGAAGAGACTGAATAGTAAACAGTTACTGCTAAAAGATTTCTGCAAATTTGCCTGCTTGCATTTTCTTAACGATTCACAGACCACCAACCCTGGCAACCTTCATCTGTATGTCATTCATTTCCTAATGGAAGAAAGGCAAATACGCTAAGCTTCATCACTCTTTTTTCACACACACTGGCTTCAACAAACCAACCAAGCTGCTACCTGAGCTCATGTCACCAAGGTTTAGTGAGGACTCTCTCTCCACATTGTGGGGTAGAATGGAAAACCTTCTGTAAGATTTCTTCCTCAGGGCAGGCTAGGTCAACTGGTCATAGCCCCCTCTGACAAAAGTTCTAGTATTTTCCCCAAACCTGGGCTCAAAGGGAGAGAATTGGGGAAAAGCTACCCTTCATCCAGATTGGTGTCTGTGGTGGAAGACTCTGTAGGGGAGTCCAGATGCTTCCTTTTTGCACCTCCTCATCCTCAGTACACTCATACGGAACTCACCTAATGGCTCAGGAAAGAATTCTGATGAGGACACCCAGACTGTCAGCAGGTTTCTGAACTACTGACCGTCTGATGACAGGATCAAGATATCTGAAGCAGAGGTTCCTGCTGGTGGACCTAACATGGAGGTAGAATCCTACATGTCTCCCAGTGCAGATGTACCTCAGTTCAGTCCCCAGATAAGGGTCAATGTTTTTCTTTCTCAATGAGCCTTTACTTAGTAACAGCTTATATTTGTCCAACATGGAAGATATATCTTCTATTCGCAAAATTAAGAAAGCTAACTTGACATACAGACTTGAGAAATAAAAAGAAAGCAATCATGTTTATAAATGTAAGTTTCCAGAGGATGGACTACCGAAATTTCAAAAACTCTCACAAAAACAAAACAGCTTTGAAGTACCACATACAAAGAATTATGAACACCTATCACCCCAGGTTTCCTGTCAGCATAAAAAAAAACTTGTTAATGAGGATACACACATAGTAATCTAAATACATAAAACCACCTTACACATCTTTTTCAAAAAGTGTTTTGTAATGTTTTTTTATTCAGCCAGCTTAGACAAAGGAGAAAAAGGCTATTTGACAGGCCAAGGCCATCTCTGCAAGTATTCTCAGGAATGCAGATCAATTCTGTGAAAAGGTGGAACAGCTGCAAAGTATTCCATTTATTTCTGTTCTTTAATTTTCCATTTTTTTTTACTTTACACAGGAAAAGTATATCAAGACTTTCGGCCATCACTCTTTAAGGCAAATTTTCTGAAAAATCTATCATGCCTCCTTGTGTGTAAATCTGTCACATCAGCTCTAGTTATAACATCTGTTAAAAAAGAGTTAAAGTTTACTGTAGCCCTCGTGTTTTGCCAAATAATGTTAAAATTAGATTTGTGAATTTAGTCAATAAGTTTCACACAGTTCCATAAATTGTTCAATTCCAGCAACAGCAGCAGAACAACCTTTCTGTAAGAAAAACAATGGATTTAGATGGACTTAGTCAATTACCTTCAACAGATCGTAGCATTATAGTAACCACTTACACTTGCATCTACTTATTTATTTGTTTGTTTTCCAGGGTATAGCACTGATCTCCATGGATCATTTTCAGACTCAACCATACACTGCTCCCTGGCTAAGTGACTTGCTCAAAGTCATACATTAAGAATATAACAAAGATAGGTTCAGTGAAAGGTGACAACTGCCAATTAGTGAATTGTAGGTTGAAGTGTGATACAAACAGTGCGGCCAATGAAAAGTAGTCTTTTACATTCACAATTTGCAAGAAAACAAATGACTGGCTGTTGCCTTTCTTCTCTCTATGATTGTTCTTTTAATAAGCAAATCCACAAATACTTCTAATTCTCATGCTGAAAACTGAAAAGAACCTCATCTTAGACTATGTTTAATGTAGGTCCACTTTTACTGGACTTGAAATTGTGAAAATAATGTGCATGTGCCTACAAAGTCATTCATTAGGGAAATCTAAACATCTGGATTTCATCCAATGAGGATACAAAGATCTTACATTAGCAAAAAATCCTACCTTCTCAATTAAATCTCTCAAAAGTTTTCAAAAGACTCCACTTTTGATTTGTAGTCCATACAAACTTACATATTCTGCAAAACACAAATTGTCCTTTGCATAAGAAGCTACCTTTTTTGCAATATCTTGCATCCAAGTCAAGACTGCATTCTAATACAAATGTGCACTTATGTGTAACTACATATAATTATAAGTATGTGCTTTAATTGCCAGTTTGCTACATGAAAAGATCCTCCTACCATATCATTCGAATAACACCCCCATGCACACACATACTGTAAAATACAGGGATCCTAGTGGTGTACAGATGTACTGGAAGATTCTAATGTCCTGGTAATAGCTTGTTTTCACAGGTCAGACTTCAAACAAAATAAAAAAAAAATCACCAAAAACTGGCACACCACAATGAAGCACACAGGATGACAGCTGCCACAAAGACCAACAGACTTTATTAGAGCCACATTAACGCTCAAATAAACATTGCATTTTTATCCGTATTTACAAGACGTCATCATCGAATCTGATGAAGTCTTGTAAATATGAACAAAAACCCAGTGTTTATTTGAGGGTTAATGTAGATCTAATAAAATCTGTTGGTCTTTGTGGCAGCTGTCATCCTGTGTGCTCCATTGTGGTGTGCTGTTTTTGGTGATTTTGTTTTTGGTGACACATTGGCTCCCTGTTCTGCTTTTTTATGTTCAAAATAAAAATAAGGTTTCTACATATCAAATCTGTATGACAGATGAGCTAGCCTATTAGAAGGTGGCCGAGTGTCAGGATGCACAGAGCATTTACTCCTCCATCATAGAATGGCTTAAATAAAAAAGGAATTCTCCACATACATTTTTTAGTCATCAACAGCTGTGAAATTCTTTCTTTGCAGAAGAAACATTTGTAACAGGCCAGTTATAACTTTTGCCTACAATGTTAACACTGCTGAAATTAAAGCCCTGACAGGAAGAATCACAGCACTGAGAAGATGAGTTCTTACTAACTGAAATAATACAATAGAAAGTAGTATTATACTTTGAAATTACAATAACCTTCCTCTGAAAAAAGGAATACTTTCCATCTCTCTCTCCAGTCCACAAATGACTTCACGAGTCTTAACGTTTTACCAAATTAGACAGCCGTCATCCAGTGGTCATAAGTTAATGCTTTTCTCTATCTTAGAGACAACTGGCCTCTGGATCTCCAGATTTTTCATAGGATGCAGAGGGAAGTGAGTCCTTCACTCTTGACACAAGCTCCAGAACAGGTGAGTTCATATAAGGCCAAAATGTATAGGGCTAAGAATGCAACTATTGCATACTGGATGAAGATGGCATGACAAACTGTGAGGCCTGCACCAAGTCTATCAGGTCCAGCTCTTCAAAGGCATGTTCCTGCACCAATGTGAACATGACCCACTACACTTCAAATTATCTGAACTCTATGACCTGAATCCTAGGCCCCAATGTACAAAAACCCAGTAAACCCCCTTAAGACAGAGTCAACAGGCCTTGATGGGCCCATAGAGAGTTCCAAGGAGCACGACTCTTGATTTGAAATACACACACTGAGGTAAGGCCAAGCAATTTAAAGGGTTGTTCTCAAGAATTACGGTAACTTCTGATTTGCTCTGGTTGATAAACTCAGGGTATTCCCTCCAAAGGGGAAGATGGGGGGGGTGTTGACCTTCTTCAGTTCCCTTATCACTTGTCAATGCAGGGGCAGAGTCCAAGCATGAATTTTGATTAGACAAGGGTAAGGTTATGCCCTACAGTGACTGAAAAAAACTGCAATTTCAAACACTGATTTCCTTCCAAGGCAGTGAAACTACAGCCTACCCTCTTGTTTCCTTGGTCTTTTGATGGCTGAGACTTGGGGTTCACACAGTATCCTCCTTGTTGAACCTTACACAGAATTAACAAAATTCAAAGCACATAATCCTCATGGTAGTCAAATGGGAGAAAAGCTTTCTTTTTCCAATATCAATAGTTAGTCTGAATCACCAGCACTTAAAGCAATGCTTCATGTCATGCTCTTCTCTAATAACACAGCCATTGCCAGAGCCATTTCAGGTTCAATCTGTCAACTACAACAACACTCTGGCAGCTCCAGTGCTTATGCAATGAATATGGGAACTTTTCTATAACATCAGTCAGGAATGAGATCCAGAATGAATGAGTTGCAATAAACAGTTATCAAGTGAAAGGACTCTGCAAGCTCTTACAGTTTGATATGTTATACCACAGTAGCTCTAGACGAACAGCATATATGTCCCCATGAACAGGACTTTCTATAAAACAAAAGCTAAACTGGAACTGAAGAGAGGATGAACCCAATCACAAACCCACCAATCACATATCCCAGTGCTAAGATAGATTGTCAATGCATTGCAACATCCTCATCATCTTCATCACTAACATCAAAACTAGTGACGTCCACTCAACTGTCTTTCTTCTTACCTGCAGAACATCTTTCTTCCAAAAGAAAGAATCATCCCAGTGTTCTTCATATATCACAGCCTGCTCTGACACTGTAGAATAACTTAATAACTTGACAATACAAACATTTCACTACAAATATTATCAGAATGACATCCCTCTCAAATGGTGTTTAACATCATATGCTGTCGATATTAACTTGAAAGACTTTGGCTAGATGACTTACAATTTTGCCAAATAGCAGTGTGCTGCACTTTCCTGCTTACTTCCTGTCTAATGATGGATGGCTTGGGATCTGTAGAACATGCCACTGTAAACACATACTCATTGGCAAACACATCTATCGTCATTCATGCTATCTGTTGTTGTTATTCAGTTAGTGACTGTATTGCTTTGCATACAGGTCATGGATAAAAAGTTTTCTTGTAGACCAGCCAACATATCATTAATATGTAACCCCCCAACACACACACACACACACACACACACACACACACACACATATATATATATATATATATATATATATATATATATATATTATACACGCATATGATACATCTATGTGTATATATACATACATACATATATATAAATATATATATATATATATATATATATATATATATATATATATATATATATATATATATATATATATATATATATATATATATATATGTATATATATATATATATATATATATATAGTTTGGGTATAAGTGGTCTTCTGAAAAGAATTAGTTATTTAAGTTGTAAGTATCCATGTCTATGGTTTAAAACATTTAAAATAGGTGGCCTGTTCTTCATAGGTTCATAGGTTCATACTAGGCTATCTGCCCTAGGGCATTTATAAGCCTAGCCAGAGTGTGTTTGGCTTTCGCCACCCATTTTAAATTAATTTTGCTATGCCCTTTTTCGAGGTTAGTATACTGTGCCTCTGTCTAACAGTGACACAGAAGTGATCCCCGGGGTAAACCTATGATCTCCCATCCACTCATCAAGATTCCTCTTGAAGAGAGTCAATGAGGGACTCTGCCTAACCTGGACTGGGATTTTATTCCAGAGTGAAGGGAGCCTCTGGGTTATGAATCTGTCCCTCCAACATGTCCTATTTATTTCAATGCTGAGGTTCAAGTCTCTCGAGCGTAGCTCGATGGGATTTGGATTTTCTGAGGTGCAGCATGTCCATTAATTCCGGGTTGGACATGGCTTTATACGTCAGGCACAGATCGCCTCTGAGCAGGCGGTATGCTACTGAGTAGAGCTGGAGTTTCTTTAACTGGGCAGCATATGGCATCTGTTTGAGCCCTTTGATCCTCTTGGTGAGGTACTTTTGGGGTCTTTCCAGTTGCTGCAGGTGTCTGGTAAGGTACATCCCAACAGGGGCATTGTACTCAATTATGGGCCTGATGAGGGATGAGTAAAGAGGCACAATGAACTCCCCTGATCTAGATTTGAATCCCTTCATGATTAGGTGGGCTATATAAAATGTTTTTCTAACCATTTTGGCCACGTGGTTTTCAAATGAGAGATTGCTATCAACTTGGGTCCCCAGGTCCCTAATTACTTCTTCCGTACTTAATGGATTACCACCTATGTGGTAATTTGTGGGCACTTTGTTTTTGCCAAAGGGGATGACTATACACTTTTTGGCATTTAGGTTGAGGCCATGGCTCTGGCACCAGTTGTCTGTTTCTATGAGGCCCTTTTGTAGGATGCTTGTGTCGGCTGGAGAGTCTATTATGGCACCTAGTTTGTAGTCATCTGCAAACTTGGTCAGCCACAGTCCTTCCATGTTGGCCTGTACCTCCGAGAAATATATACCGAACAAGAGAGGTCCCAGGACTGAGCCTTGTGGGACACCACTTGTAACTGGTTTGGAGTCTGACATGGCTCCAGCAATTCTAACCATGTGGGTTCTGTTCTTGAGCCAGTTTGCAACCCATCTAGTGACATAGGGGTTTATATTTAAGCTGGTGAGCTTATCTATAATGCCCGAGTGGGGTATTGTATCAAAGGCTTTTGTGAGGTCCAGGTAGGCTGTGTGGACCACCTTCCCCTCGTCAATGGCCTTGGTGACTGTTTCAAAGAAATTGACCAGGTTTAAGAGGCAGGATCTGCCCTTAACAAAGCCGAACTGGGTAGGATCCAGTGTCTATAGGTCCCCAATATCTTTATTTATGATGTCCATGATGATCCTTTCCAAAGCTTTGCAGACCAAGCTAGTTAGGCTTATGGGGCGATAGTTTTCAGGATCCGTTGAGGCACCATCTTTGTGGAGAGAGACCACTGTTGCTGTACGCCACTCTTTGGGTACATATCCTGTAGTAAGGCTGAGACTGAACAGTAGTTTTATGTTTGGGTTTAGCTCTTCTTGGAGTTCATGTAGGAAGCAGCCCGGGACACCGTCTGGTCCCACTGATGCTGTGTTTTTTGCTTTGGAGAGGGCGGCTCTTACCTGAGCATCTGAGATGTCAGGGGGGCAGCACTCTGCTGGTATAGATATTTGCCCTTTTGGTGGGGGGGGGGGAGTTTGCGCTGAACCTGTCAGCTAGGATGTTGGCAATGTCTTGTGGGTTCAGTGTATTTTTTGTCATTTTGGACTAATTCTGAGCATATCTGGGAATTCCCACCCAGGTTCCTAACATACCTAAAGAAAGCCTTGTGATTATCCTTAGTGTCCTGTGCAATTTTTCTCTCGAAGCTGGCCTTAGACGATTTTATGAGTGCCCATAGTTTTTTGCTAATACTGATCAGAGATGCCTTCCCTTTTGGGGATTTTACTCTATCATGTAGTAGCTTCCTCCTTCTATTGTATAGTTTGTTTATGGCTGGGGTCCACCAGACAGGACGCCTGCCTTTGGAGGATTGGGTCTTGGTTTTATTTGGGATTGCATGATCCATACATTCCTGAAGGTGTTCATAGAATGTGTTTATAAAGGATTTTGCAGTTTGGGCAGTATTTTCCACAGGCCCGGGGGCTTTGAAGGATTCCACGTCGGTTTTGAGGAGTGTGAAATTTGCTTTAGAGAAGTTTTTCACTGTGGTTTTCTGGGCAGGGGGAGGGGTCGGGATGTGAATATCCAGTGAGATTAGTTTATGGTCTGATCTTACCAGTGAGGGATACACTTCTGGTCTGGAGCATAGAGCCCCCATGTTGGTGATGATCAGGTCCAGTATGTTTTCCCCTCTTGTGGGAGTGGTAACAAGTTGTTCCATAGCATTTGAGTTTATAAATTCTTGGAACCTTTGGGCTAGGGTGTTGGAGCTAGAGTAATGCTCCCAGTCTATGTTTGGGTAGTTGAAGTCGCCCAATATAATGGTGTTTGGAGAGACCTTCATATTTTCCAGTGTTCTCAGGAAGGCCGAGTGGGGTTCCTGGGTTTGGGAGGGTGGTCTGTAGCAGGCTATAAACTGGAAGGCAGTTTTACCCACTGTTATTTGCACATGGATAGTCTCTGATGCTTCATGTTGTGCCACCAACCTGGAGGTGTGGGTATCTTTGAAGAATATGGATACTCCCCCTCCTTTTGTGGTTCGGTCTAAGTTTTGGGGCCAAAAAGCATGGTATGAGGTATAACCTGGTAGTGCTGGGGTGCTCTCGGGAGCCTTGAACCAGGTTTCTGTTACTGCACAGATATAGATGTTCTCCATGCTAAGGAGAGTTTCGAGTGCATGCATCTTGAGGTTTGGACTTCTGGCGTTGAGTAGCATTACTCTTAGTTTCTTATCCCTTGTGATACCTATGGAGGTGGGTTTGTCTTTTGAGCCTTGGCTAAAAAAAGGCACTATGGGGGTGGCAAGAGCCTTTGCTAATATCCAAAAGCCCAGGGGTGACAGGTACAAGCCATCCCTAGTGAAGCATCGTGGCTTGTCGAGCATGTCATCCCAGGCTGACAGGCATTGGATCCCCTTTGAATGACACCAATACTTAAGCCAATTGTAGAAATTGATCATCTTGTCTTCATATTATGGCATCATTCTTGGTGAGGGTAAGATGCTACTCAAGGTCAGGGTCACACCGGCCTGGGCTACATGCTCAGAGAGCTCCTCTATGTCTCTTTTCATGTAGTCCAGGGAGGTACGTCTCAGGTCATTCACACCAGCATAGACAATGACTGAGTCATATTTGTACTTTCCTTGGAGTGACCTGAGTGCTTGTGTTATGTGGTGGATCCTAGCGCCCAACAGGCAGCTCACCGTGATCTTCTCCTTGTTCAGCCTGGTGAGCGGGACGTCAGTGTGCCTGACGATAGAGTCACCTATTACAAGTGTATCAGGTGTGTTGTTTAGCCTTAAGGGATGTGACTGTTCGGCACACTGGCTTTGTGAGCTATGTGTTGCACGTGTTTTGTTTTGGGGTAGCGGTTGCTTGGGTGTCTGCTTTGGAGGTCTCTGCTGCTTAGGCAGATTTTTATTTAGAGCCTCTGAGTATGTTTTTGTGTGTTTATGTGTTTGGTTTGCTGTCGTGGTAGGTCTATGTGAGACTGGAATTGTAGTGAGTGTGGTTTCCTTCTCCTTCTGACTGGTTACGCCAGTACTCAGTTGAGAGAGCTTAGCCTCCAGTTTGGCTATATGGCTGCATCTCTCACATGTGTTGGAATTTGTTGGGAGCAGGAGAGGGTTGTCTGTGTACATGAGGCAGTTGTAACATTGTCTCAAGATTCCCAGATTCACCAGCTGGACCGGAGAGGAGATTGACAACTGACCTTTGGACATGCTAGAATAGTATTGGGAATTCCTTTATAATTGAAAAAAGGGCCAATGGGGAACAAGGTAGTCAAGGGGAGTTTGTGAGGGTGTAGTACTTTTAATTTTTTAGTGCTGACTTATATAATTGCTTTAGTGAGCAAGTGCCAGGCTTTAGAGTAGGAATAGGGTGTTTATTATGAGAACTAGATCAGTTCTAAGGGAAAAAGTGAAGAGCAGACTTTGTGGAGCCAAGAATGGTTTAAACCCAATTAAGTGGAGCTGCCCGATGCTGCGCTATGTGCAAAATCGCGCCAAACTGTGTTTTGTACAGGGGGACTTGAAAGAGCTAGAAATTGGCCCAAAACGGCCAATAGACTACCAGATTCTTGTGCTGGGAACACTCCTCCAGGGATAGATAGGCTGCTCTAAGCTCCCCACTGCCTCTGGTGAACAAAGAAGTCTCCCTTTATCCAAGAAAGGAAATGGGCAACACAGGAACTTTCCAAAAGTCCAGAACACAGCAAAGCCTGTATTTGGACTACTCTAGGTCAGGAAAGACGGGAAACAAGGATAATTTTTTTGTGTTTTTTTCTTTTTTGCAACAAACAGCAGAAAAATGCAATAAATATGTAACACAGGCTAGCACAATTGAGTGTGTAGCCTCAACAGGTAAATGTAACAAACAGGACAAACTTTAAAAGTGCAGGTGCAAAAACAACTTTAAACAGTTTAAAACAGTTCAAGAAGCAGAAATACTTGCAGTTTAGCTAGATCGGACAGTCGCCCAGGTAGTAGCAGGAAAAAAAAACAGGTTAGCAGTCGCTCTTTTAGCCTCTCTGCTGCTAGCATCACTCTGCAGGACAAGGAGCTTGGCTGAGTAGTAACAAGTGCAAAAACCTCGCCAAAGCGGGTTTTATACAGGGGGACTTGAAAGAGCTAGAAATTGGCCTAAAACGGCCAAGAGACTACCAGATTCTTGTGCTGGGAACACTACTCCAGGGATAGATAGGCTGTTCTAAGCTCCCCACTGCCACTGGTGAACAAAGAAGCCTCCCTTTATCCAAGAAAGGAAATTGGCAACACAGGAACTTTCCAAAAGTCCAGAATACAGCAAAGCCTGTATTTGGACTACTCTAGGTCAGGAAAGAAGGGAACAAGGATATTTTTTTGTTTGTTTTTTTTTTTTTTACTTTATATTCTAACATCAGAATTGCACTACAGTGGGGAAAAGGCCATGTATAACTTTCGACGAAATGAGTTTCAGTGAAATGAGTTTTCAGTGAAGTGAGCTTTCAGTCAAGTGTGCTGAGGAAAGTGACCTTCGACCAAATGTGTTTTCAATGAAATGAAGTATATCTATATATATGTATATATATATATATATATATATATATATATATATATATATATATATATATATATATATATATATATATATATATATATATATATATATATATATATACACATATATAGATAGAGATATATATATATATATATATATATACACACATACATACATAGAGATATATATATATATATATATATATATATATATATATATATATATATATATATATATATATGGATTCACTTCAGAAGCTCGAAATACTGAAATATCGAATTTTAGTATTTCGTACCCAGAAAGTCGAATCCTGAGAACAGCGAAAGTTCAGACGCATGAAATTCAAAACCCCGAATAGCGGAGGTTTTGAATTTCGCGCTTTTGCACTTTCACTGTGGTTACGTATTCAGGTAAGTGTGTGTGTGTGTTAAGGGTTTTGGGTAGGGGCTGTGGTGACTGTCAGTGTGTTTTGTTGCTGTGATGTGTGTGTGCGAGGAGACTGTAGCTTGTGTGGTGGTGTTTTGTGTGTGTCTGTATGTAGTGTGACCACGGAGTGAGAATATTTAAGTAGGGGGGTATGGGGGGGTGCAGGGGTTCTTGCCACCCTGCTTTCATGTAGTAGAGAGGTTATGTGTGTGTGTGTGTGTGTGTGTGTGTGTGTGTGTGTGTGTGTGTGTGTGTGTGTGTGTGTGTGCGGGGGATGGTGTGTGTGTGTGTGTGTGTGTGTGTGTGTGGGGGGGGGATGGTGTGTGTGTGTGTGTGTGTGTGTGTGTGTGTGTGTGTGTGTGCAGTAGTACCTTGAAATTCAAAATCTCTAGTGTGCGAGATTTTGAATTTCGCAGTTTTGAGTTTTCGTGGTTTTGTGGATTTGGCTTTCTGGGCTTGAAATACTTAAATTCGATATTTCAGTATTTCGAGCTTCTGAGGTGAATCCAGATATATATATATATATATATATATATATATATATATATATATATATATATATATATATATATATATATATATATATATATATATATATATATATATATATATATATATATATATATATTTCAAGTAAGATCAGTTTGTGAGACGCACATCAAGACCATCCTAAACAATTCTCAATGACAAGCCTCCAGCTTTTAATTTTAGGTTTATCAAAAGGAGCTGTATCGCTCTACCAAAGGTTTACTTAGTAAAACTGAAAACTGGTCTGACACTGTCAGCTGCATAAACTCTGACAGTGATGCACCTATACTACTCCTTAGTTAATACACTGGCTCTTACTGTTAAACATGATGGCAATGCTTCATTTCACGCTGTTTTCTGATAACAGGGCTAATGTCAGTGCTCACTCCAGCTCATTATCTCTCGGCAACAAAAACACTGAGATACTGCATCTGCTTTTCACCTTCTCAAACTCATCTCCTTTGGGAAATTCTTTACAAGCATTTTAGTAGTGCCATTTCATTTTACTTTTCACTGTCTCCTTTTTACTTTACGCAAATGGCACATGTTTGTTCTGCTTTATTTCTATACCCTGATATTCTAACAACTGGATATGTCTGCTAAAATCTGTTTTCCTCAACTGCTGACAGATAGGTCAGGCAGATTTCACAGATATAGATTTATCATGCCTTAAGAAGAAAGAATACAGGGTGAAGGGGTTACTGGACAAGGACCAAAATAAGTACAATCTGGCATTACCTGATGACAGCAGAATGTATGGGCCATTATCAGTAATTTTGGTGTGAACTAATTTGGCGCCCTGGCTCTTCTCTCCCCCATGAAGGGACGTTCAATGTGTCAGGCAGAGCAGTATGCTGGATGACTCTTACAGAAGATGTCTAAAAACACTCAGACATGAGCTACTGTACAGAACAGCGTATAATATGACTTTTAATCAAAAGAAGACTGCAAACAATGCTAATTTTCACGTAATCCTACGTTCTCAACAGCTATCACATCTACAAGATCCTGACCCCACCCCCATGTTGCACATCCTAGCATGTTTCAGCAAGACTTCAAATCCAGATTAAATCGGTACCTTATAAGGCTTATCTGAATCCACTTGTTCCCAGTGTTGAGGTAAAGGAATAGATCGATTATCGCAAATGTACCTGTAGAAAAAAAAAATTATTAGACTCTACATGTAATTCAATTATATTAATTTGAAATATTAAAAAGATAACTGAAAATGTTAGCATTATTACAGTGTGAGTTTACAGTAACGCTGAAAATAACTTTAAATGAAGAATAGTATGCCAGTTGGGACAAATAAATCCACACACACACTTGGCCTGAAAGAACATTTTTAGTACCAGCAATATAACCACACATATTTGAATCTTTTAAGGTCTTCTTGCATTTGCTGTCACAATTATAGATTTTTATATGAACTGCCCATGGGTTATAAGACTGCCAAAACTCATAAAAGCCTACATGAGATAACCAAAACCAATGTAACTCTGAATAAAGAAAACTAACACTTCAAATAACTGCAATTATTCAACGTGGGTTCAGTATACATTGCCTATGAAATTTTCACTGTCCAGTCTGCTTGTGAATCTGCAAGAAACTGCCACTCTAAACATTTCTGTTCCCCTACAATTATTATGCAAGGTTTTTCCACCATACTGGGGAATGTGGATTCAGTCTTGTTTGCCATTAGAATATTCTTCATCCTGACACAAACCTACAGGCATATGGACTTCTAATATCCAGGTGTTTCTCTCCACCATATCTTCAGTTAGAGTATTTAATCTTAATCCTAAAATGTTATAAATTTTGGTAGTCTAGAGTCTGAATACATCCGTGTCATTAATTAAACTCTGAAGGATGAAAAGAAGGAAATTCTAATATACAAGATTATAAATGTGTCGCCAATCATAAACTACTTGTTCTGTACTTAAGACGCATGCCAAGAAATTTGCTCAAGAGACGAATCTTTGCATCCATATTGAGAACAGACAATTAAAGGAACACGCTCTTAACTCAGTCTCATGTCTACTCTCATCTTCCACGCCTCTCAACTGTCCTGATTTTCACAAAATGTCCAGATTTTGCCTCATATGTTTGGTCTGTTCCTCATAAAATCTGTGGTTTTCTAACAAATCATGGAGGACTGAAGTTACTGAACAATGACATACATTTCAGTTTCAGACTTTGTATCCTTTAGAACAGGGCAACCAGTTAAAAACAAAAACTGTAAAAACGAAAAAAAGAAATAACAGGTAGGCAGCAAAAGCGTAAAATTCAAAACTTTAATAATAAAAACAACAAAAAAACAAGATGCGCGCTTTCATACCAAACTAGGTACTTCTTCAGATCTAGTATAAGAGACATTACAAACAGCTTTACATACATCAATGCTCGAGGTCACATGACCTCAATAAGGGTTTAATTGGTATAAAATCATTTAACCCTTTCCCATTAGTAGCTTGCAGGATAACCATTCACTTTATCTCAAGGCATTCAGTGTGAGTTATCACCCCTCTTACACCAGATTTACAAATTTCCAAGACCATAAATTTGAACCATTGATTTGTGCCTACAGAGTTCACATGCTTAAACAAGGCAGTCCTATCATCACCTTTGCTGATACTATACAGGTGCTCCCTAACAAGGCATCTGTTGGTCTTACCAATGTAGAAGGCTTTACAGAGCTCACAGGTAGCATAGTAAATTATATTACAAGTACCACAGTTGGCATAAAGGTTAATGTTAAAACACGTTCAGTATCAGGATGAACTAAATGATCATCCTTTTTGATATATCTACAAGCATTGCAATGATGACAGGGATATATGCCTACTCTATGCACATTCTGACTAGTAGTTGCTGATGACAATGTTCTATAACATAACATTCTCTTGAGGGATGGACGATTCTTATAGCAGAAGGAGGGTGTACTACCTAATACCTCTTTACACTTCCTATCTGACATGAGTACTCTCCAGTGTCTTCTGACTATGTCACATATAGGCTTGGTGTCACTAGACTAAGTAAGACTCATTTGTACAGAATGGCCTATACGTCCATGAGTGTCATTCTCATTACTGGTACAGCTCTCAAAGAATGGTCTAGTGCGAGTAACTCTCAAAGCAATAGTATCATTCTGTGCTACACTGATATCTGTATCTGTGTAGCCTCTAGCTAAGAGGTTAACAGTCACGCTATCAAAAGACTCATACATACCACTATCCCTTGTATGGAGGCATGCTGCCCTGAAAAATTGCCCCTTCAGGACATTCCATTTCACATGTCTTGGGTGCATGCTATGGGCATGTATCACATTATTGGTTTTACATGGTTTGTTGTATAACCCAGTATCTAAACCTCCTACAGTTTTGGTCACAGTGCCATCTATATATAATATACAGTCAGGAGAGTACTCGTATGTGAACCGAAGAAAGTCAGTGGTACCATTGAGGTACTGTATGAACTCATCCACATATCGGCCATAAAATAACACAAACCTGGAAAAAATGTTACCATCACAGAATACATACTGAGATTCCCACTCAGCCAACACAATGTTGGCATAAGTGTTGGCACAAACAGTGCCTATGGCTACCCCTGTACGCTGTAAGAAAAAAATTGTCATCTAAAACAAAAGCATTGTGTCCAACGATACTCTCAAGAAGGGTACATATCAGTACATGTTTTCATTTGTATAGTCGGCAGGCTATATTAGCTTGCTTCTCAAGTACTTTGCCCCAGTGGAGAGCAAACTTCACACTGAGATCATGGAACATGCATCTAACCTGAACACTTCTGTGGAGTATGTACCTTATAAACATAAACTGGATGAACTGTTTGCTAACATCGATTCTTATGAGAAACGTTTGTTGGAAGTTAAGAAAATGAAACTTTCTAGGGATCATAAAGATTTTAAAATAGAGCACATCTTCACATGGTCAGATGACGGAAGCCCTGTTAGGAACTCTGACCGATTGAGAGGTCGAATCGCTGCTGGCTTGTCCACTGAGGTTCGATATATAATGCCTTCAGAGGCAACTTACACTGAACATGCGTGGATGCTTGCGGTTGAAGCTCAGGTTCACACTACAGGGGAACTGGCTTGTAGTTTCAATGGATTTTACACACTCTGTGCCTATTGAACCTGCTAGTGGTGATCAGCAATCTATTGGCAGTGCTCTCCCTCAGGTAAAACAGCCTTTTTTACTATTACAAGCTCGGAGCTTTTGAAAGTGAAGCAGAGAGGGAGATCCATGAGTCGTGACAGGAACCAGAACAAGAGAGAGTTTTCGCAAGAACAGGACATGGGTCCTGTGGTTCGAAACAAGGGACGAAAAACCTGATTTCCAATATCTCTATGAGTAACTTAAGCCCTGAGCAAACTAGGGTTTTGAACTACGGCCTTAATTTTATACCAGTTGGACATTCCTCTTTGGTAGATGTAATTAATGACTTAAGGCTGCTTATATGCAGTATTTCATTGAGGCTTGTGTTTGGTAATAGTTTACATGCTGTTCCCATTTTTAGGAAACCCAGCATGTATACCCCTGTTACTATTCCTTTGGTTGAACCCTTCTATAAGCTTTGTGAAGAAGATGTGTATAATTATTTTAATGGCAGACATGGCAAAAGTTTTAAAAACCTGAGTTTTGATGACTTTTCCGCACTAATGGAGTTAGTTAAACGTGATGATATATGCTTTCCCCCATGCTGATAAAGGGGCGGAATAGTTGTCATGGACTCTGCACAGTATCTGGATGCTATGAGTGTGATGCTGAGTGATACTAACACATACTGTTCAATGAATAGCTTTGATGTTAATAAGCTGGTGGACAAGATACACAAACATATAGAGGATGTGTTGATGGAGGGTGTGCTAGATAGATCACTGTATGAATATCTCTTACTTGACAATGCAGTTATACCCCAGATGTACGGGTTACCCAAGATCCACAAAAGTCTTATTGATCCTCCTATGTTGCCTATTGTATCTGGGAAGGGACGGTTCACAGAACCTTGGTCCATATATGTAGAGAGGCAACTATGCCCTGTGTTAAATACTGTCAGCAGTGTATTGAAAGATACAAAATGATTTTTACAGAAACTGTATGCTTAGTCCAGTACAGATTTTATGGAAGATGCTATGTTAGTTACTATGGATGTCAACTCACTCTTTACTTGCATTCCGAATGAAACAGGAGTTGAGTATTTTAGATTATTTTTTAGTCAGAATTCAGACTAAATAAATGAAAAAGTGTACCTGATATGTACCCTTCTTGAGACTGTCCTTGGACACAATGCTTTTCTTTTTTATGACAATTTTTTTTACAGCATTGGCTGAGTGGGAATCTCAGTATGTATTCTGTAATGGTAACATTTTTTCCAGGTTTGTGCTATTTTATGGCCGATATGTCGATGATATATTTTTTGTATGGGGTAATACAAAAGAATCACTATGTGAGACTACATGAGTTGATACAGTATCGCAATGGTACCACTGACTTTCTTCAATTCACATATGAGTACTCTCCTGACTGTATATCTTTTTTAGATGTCACTGTGACCAAAACTGTAGGAGGTTTAGCTACTGGGTTGTACAACAAACCATGTAAAACTAATAATGTGATACATGCCTGTAGCATGCACTCAAGACATGTAAAAAGGAAGGGGCAATTTTTCAGAGCAGCACACCTCCATACAAGGGATAGTGGTATGGATGAGTCTTTTGATAGCGTGACTGTTAACCTCTTAGCTAGAGGCTACACAGATACGGATATCAGTGTAGCACAGAATTATACTATTGCTTTGAGTGGTACTCGCACTAGACCACTCTTAGAGAGCTGTACCAGTAATCAGAATGACACTCATGGACGTATAGGCCATTCTGTACAAATGAATCTTACTCTAGTGACACCAAGCCTATATGTGACATAGTCAGACACTGGAGAGTACTCATGTCAGACAGGAAGTGTAAAGAGGTATTAGGTAGTACACCCTCCTTCTGCTATAAGAATCGTCCATTCCTCAAGAGAATGTTATCTTACAGAACAATGTCATCAGCAACTACTAGTCAGAATGTGCATAGAGTAGGCACATATCCCCATCATTGCAATGCCTGTAGATATATCAAAACGGACAATCATTTAGTTCATCCTGATACTGAATGGGTTTTAACATTAACCTTTATGCCAACTGTGGTACTTGTAATATAGTTTACTATGCTTCCTGTGAGATCTGTAAAACCTTCTACGTTGGTAAAACCAACAGATGCCTTAGAGACTGTGTTAGGGAGCACCTGTATAGTATCAGCAAAGGTGATGATAGGAATGCCTTGTTTAAGCATGTCAACTCTGTAGGCAAGAATCACTGGTTCAAATTTATGGTCTTGGAAATTTGTAAATCTGGTGTAAGAGGGGGCGATATTAGAACTCGCACTGAATGCCTTGAGATAAAGTGGATGACTATCCTGCAAGCTACTAATGGGAAAGGGTTAAATGATTTTATACCAATTAAACCCTTATTGAGGTCACGTGACCTCAATTATTGATGTATATAAGGCTGTTTGTAATGTCTCTTATACTAGATCTGAAGAAGTACCTAGTTTGGTATGAAAGTGCTCTTGTTGTTTTGTTGTTTTTATTAAAGTTTTGAATTTTACACTTTTGCTGCCTACCAGTTATTTCTTTTTTCATCCTTTAGAAAATGCAGAAGAACTGAAATTATATTGCACTAGCAACTTTCTGAATTTATAGCAGGAAGTCAGGACCTTTTACAGACACAAACAGAAGGGAGAAACAAATCATTGCTGTTGTTTGCTGGCAAGTACTGGCAGATATGACTGCCTAGCACAAGACCCAACCTTAACAATTAAGTAGGGGGTGCTTCACATTTGTTAAGATCTGGTCTCTTCTTATAGTACAGAAAAGCTTTAGAGAGTCTAAGAAAAGCAATGGAAGTGTCATTATGACCTATGTGAAAATTAGATATAGCAGCCATTTGTACTTTGAAGGTAGAGAAACTAGATCCTTGGTGAAAGGTTCTGAAAGAAAATCTAATATCAATAGGAGGGGTAAAGAAAAGAGGCCCAGTCCCTTCGATGAGCCACAGACAGAAAATCTTCTAAACTTACTTTTATAGATATTTTTCTATGACTGTTTTTGTGCAGAAGTAATTGAACCACCGGATAGGACAGTCTGGCACCTCTATCTAACTTTAAAACTGGAGATATCCTGCTGTTAATTTTAGGGGCGTGCAGATCCAGTAAAGTCATCCTGTATGGGTGATTTAGAAGATACAGACTGGATCCAGCACACAGGGCAGGTGTATCAAATGAGACCAAAGAAAGGTAAACCAAAAATGCTGCGGCCAGAAAGGAACAATAAGGTTCACCTTGGTCTTGCACCTCGTGGCTTCTGAATGAATTTTCGTCAGGAAGGGTATTGGTGAAAATACATAGAGGAGACCCATGAGGCCAAATGTGGACTACAGCATCTCTCAGTGACTGCCCCTGTGGAGGAATGAGGATGAAGTAACTGCTGTACTTGTTTAGGTATGAGACAAAGAAATCAGAGCAAGGTTGGCTCCAGGAGATGAAAATTCCCCGTTGCCACTGTCTGGTTAAGAGAACACTCATGAGGCAATAAGATCAACCCATTTAGTTTGTTCGCTGGCACATTCGCAGTCCCAGGTATGTGTGTTGCTTCTAGAAAATGATGGGAAGACATTGCACACTTCCATATTCTCATGGACTCCCAGCAAAGTGGATATGATTGTGTTTCCCCTTGTTTGTTGATGTACTACACAACTGACATACTGTCCATCTGGATGGATATCGCACTGTTTGGTAGGAAGCCCTGAAAAGCCTGCAACACTAGGAGGGCCACTCTCATCTCCAAGATACAGATGTGAAGCTTAGCTTCTACAAATTAACAAATAACTTGAACCATTTTCCCCTCAAAAAGAACCCACACACACTAGAAGGAAGGCATCTGTGGTAAATGGGGTCTACGGAGTTGGTGGACAAAAGGGTTTCCCTTCTTTAACTGCTGGAGAGGTTATCCACCACTTTATATGGTCTCTGCAGACTTGAGTGAGATGAGTTTTAGCACGGATAGGTCAAAGACTCTGTGACCTCTGGACTGAGAAAGTCCATTGTAACACTCTCTTGTATTATCTCACTAGCAGAACTAAAGTGATGGTATAGAAGATCAGACCCAACAAACACAGAATCACTCTTTCTTGGGGACAACGATGCTGAATCAGTCTTAAGGATAGCACTCTTGCGTCTGTGAGTCTGGCAATTTGTAAAACTATGTTGATATGACATTCTATAAATTCTATCTGCTGAGTGGGAGACAGTTGGCTTTTTGCATGATTCACTGTGTTCCCTAATAGGTCTGCACGACAGAGTGGTAGTGTTCTTTGCTGTAGCAGTAGATTCCTGGAAGTAGCTGTTAGAAGCAATCATCTAGATATGGGAAGATCTGGATGCCTTGCAGTCAGAGATGAGTTGCTACCACTGCCATAATCTTGGGGAACACCTGGGTGGCTTCGGTGAGACCAAATGGCAGTGCTCTGAATCAAAAATGATTGGTCACCAGCCAGAAACAGAGAAATCTCCTGGACTGCCTCTGTATCTTTATATGATAGTAGACAGGCTGGAGGTCTACTGACCACATCCAATCACCCTTCCTTCAATAAAGGTAGTATGAACTGTACCACGAACAACCACAACATTGTCTACTTCACAAAGTGATTGAGATGACTGAGGTCCTATATTAGTCTGAAGTCCAAGTTTTTATTTGGAACTTAAAATAACCTGGAATAGACTCCAGATTCCAAATGGTCTGGGGACACTTTGGATGAATTTTGTTTTCTAGCAACTTTGAAACTTCTGTTGCTGCAGATTGCAAATATTCAGGTAGAATGTTATGAATTTTTAATGTCTTCTTTGCAGGATACAGAAAGGGAATGGTGTAGCCTCTGATGATTACCCTTAACACCCAGGAATCCAAATAAATGTTTTCCTAAGCTGGTGGGTGTAAGATTAAGCACTACCTCCAGAGTGCAGCAGCTGGTTAACCAGTCAGAGGCGCTGACATGGTTTCTTGGTGAAGGGCCCATGGAAAACTTGATTATATGGTCCATCTCTGCCTCTGGGACTATTGTTCATCAAGTTACCTCTCCCTCTGTCTTGGGGGGGAGGGTCTACCTTAGGAGAGTTTTGGTGAAAGCCCTGTGATTTTCTGACCCACATTTTCTTACCACCCCTTTGATTACTTGAATATGATCTGAAGGATGGAGAAGCAGATTCCTACAGCAGATAGGGTCTTACCATCTTGCTCAGTCCTAGTAAATGTCTTTTAACTTTTAGTCTGAATAGTGCAGAACCATCAAAACAGGAATAATAAAGGATGCCTGGAAGCTTTCTGAAAAATCACATAACCGCATCCAGGCATGGTGACGCATGGTAATGCCTCTGCCAGCTGCTCTTGCTTTGCCATCTGCTGCATTGGAAAGCAGTTGCATGGACTATACAGCAGACATTTAGGTGTCCATTTATTTGTTACTTCTGAAGGCAAACTACCCGAGAGGGACTTGGAAATCTCTTTAGGCAAGTCTCTCTGAAAATGAGCTAAGTGTGCACGTTTGTTCAACACTATAAGTGCAAAAGTCAAGCAAATGCACGTTTCCCCTCCTGTTTCCTTAGTCTAACACCCCTGACTCTCTGTTAAGGGGAAGGACAGAAAACCTCTCCTCAGACAGCTCATTCTTTGTGGTTGCCGCTATTGCCATGGCATCTATTTGGGGTCCTTTCATCCCATTATTCCTATCTTTCAGGGCTACTAGAATCTTGTCATGTTTTCTGGGAAATGGTTCTATGACATCAGAGTCCTTCCATGTCCTCTGTGCAATATCTATAAGGGCATCCGGATGGGTAACCACCCAGGATGTAGACGAGCGAGTCCCAAAAACTTTGAGAAACACATTCATCTAGGGAAGGAGTTCCAGTGGACCAACCCCCCTTCTGCTTCATCAATTCTAGGATGTCTCCAAAGGTCATGTTTTCCAGGGGGATCCAGGGTATTCTTTGCCTTCATCTAAATATGTGTCTTAATTGATAAACTCAGGAGAGTCTAAGTGCTTTTATTTGCATGTTTGTTTCCTGGGAAGATGCCTTTGGAGTTCTGCTGTTAAGTTGGAATCAGACTGGGAACTCGAATGCTGAAAAGTCTCAAAGCTTATGGTTTCTGACTGTCCCTGTTGATCCGAGTGAGAGGTGTAAGGAACAAGTTCCACTGGGTGTCAGGACAGATCCAAACTCGGTGCATGTACCTGCCTTCTTGGCCCACCAAAAGATCTTTCTGCAGCCTTGAAATCCCACAACGCAAACAAAGCCAAGGATGTATTTCCTCTGTCAAAGGACACAGGAGCTTTCCCTGTTCCAATTAAGGTCAGCTTGGAGGACGTCCTTGCACACAAGCTGTCAAATGCTGAAGGCCCTGAGAGGAAGGGACAGCTCTGAGAACTTGGGAGTCATTTATACCACTGGGAACATGCACTTCGGCTCCAAGACTCATTCTGATCTGACAGTATCATAGTCGAGAGAGTAATGGAAGTAATCAAACTGAAGTTTGCTGGACTGTCGAATCTAGCTGAGATGCACCACAGAGGTTTGGACCCATAGGAACTGGATTTGAAACCTGAACCAGTACCAGAAAAAAAGTGACTGGGTCAATGAGTCTGCACCCAAATCTCACTTTGGGGACAATACCGGGAGAGCACACAGTTGGATCTACATCCTAAAATATTTCCTCATCATTCAGTTGACGCCCATTTCCATGAGACTTCTGGTGGATCAGACCTACTGCAATGATGATGCTATAGAAGAAGGTCTGGAAGGGAGTTTGTCACGTAAAATGTGTGAATGCAGCTGGGGACTCACCAGTTCCAGAGAAAAAATAGCTTGAGGAGGAGGAGGAGGAAAAGGAGTTCGGACCTAACCAACACATCGATCCAACTGCCTTGATGTGTTGGCTATCAGAGCTTATTTTTATTTTATTTTTATTTAACATTTGTTTACCGGGAAAGTCCGACTTGGAACAAAGTCAATTTTCAGCGGAGGCCTGGGGAAAAACGCTCTAGATGCATGCCTTTGAAACGTGGGAGGAAACCGGAGCATCCAGAGGAAACCCACACGAACGCAGGGAAGACATGCCAGACTCCGCACAGAAGGCACTCCAGCCAGGAATCGAACCAGAGAACCTCTTACTGTGAGGCGACAACACTGCCGCTGCACCACCGCGCTGTCCAATGGACCAGTTGGATCTGGGGACCTCTTCTTCGATTTTTCAAGTCTTTTTTCTTCCAATTTCATTTCCTCAGAACTTCTTCCTAAAGACTTTACATTTTCTCTATACTTCGCTTTACACTTTTCCTTTTCTTTTCTGTCCTTCTGCTGGAAGAAGCTGAAGCTGGTCTGGATTCAAAGTCATAATTAAAGCAGAAGACCTTGTCTGTGAAGGAAGCAAGCCTTTTATAATAAGGTTTATAATAAGGATTTTATTTTTTGCCTTGAGTAGCCCTAGCCCCAAAGGCAACACAATTGTCACAATTTGTCTGTAAATGAGCAGCACTTAAGCAAAAAACACAAACAGTTTGTGTCTCTGGGAGGGATCTTGTATCCACAAGATGAACACTTTTTTAAAACCTGAGGGTTTGACATCAGAAAAAAACTATCAATATTCAAACCATTAACTACACTGCAATGCAAAGTTATCTAAAAATACACACTATATGAAAAATTAGAAGTTATGTACTCACCATAACGTTCCATCTGAGTAGGTGTATTCATTTGTCTGCAACCTGTGGGTTATGGATCCGATATCGGATCCGAACCGGCATGGTTTTCCAGCTATGGATCCAAGCTCTCAGCTCCTCCCCTCACCCATAATGCCCTGCTCTACCCTCATGACCTCAGATCGAGTTTGCCAAAGCAACAATACCCTAAAAAGGGTAACAAAGAATATGCAGGAAACTGAAAGGCCAGGGGATAGGAGGGATGGTTGCAGACAAATGAATACACCTACTCAGATGGAACGTTATGGTGAGTACATAACTTCTAAATCTGAAGTAGGATATTCATTTGTCTGCAACCTGTGGGACAGAGTCCCCAGCTACCTGAATCTTGGGCGGCCATCATGGAAGGATATTCCGAGCACCATGGAGCCAAAGGATGCTCTACCCCTAGATGCAAGATCCAACTTATAGTGGGAAATAAACGTATGAGATGAAGCCCACGTGGCTGCTGCACAAATATCATCTAGAGGAATCCTAGCCTTGAAGGCTGCCGAGGTAGATACTGACCGGGTTGAATGGACATGAACACCCTCCGGCGGCCTTCCTGAAGCTTGATAAGCCAATAAAATGCACTGTGAAATCCAGCGGACAGAGAAACTTTAGAGATTGGTTTGCCCAAATTGAATTTTGCAAAGGAAATAAACAGCTGGTCGGATTGCCTATGACCAGCTGTCCTGTTCAGATAAAATCTAAGTTGCCTGTGAACATCTAGTGAATGTAGCTTATATTCACCTTTGTTTTCATATTTAGGGAAGAAAACAGGGAGGTTAATGGATTGATTGATGTTTGCTTCAGAAGCGATTTTAGGAAGAAAGGACGGGTTGGTCCTGAGGGAGACTCGGTCCGGATGAAATACCAAGTAAGGAGGTTTAGCTGATAATGCTTGAAGTTCAGAAACTCTCTTGGCCGATGTAATGGCTACCAAAAGGCTGTCTTGTAGGACAAGAATTTGAGATCTACCGTAGCCGCTGGCTCGAAGGAGGCGGTCAAGGCCTGCAGGACCAGAGAAAGGTCCCAAGGAGGAACTGCTTGTTTTATAGGGGCCTGAGAAGAAAAGTACCTTTAAGAAAATTTTACACAATTTGGCTGACATAAGAGGATTAGAGTCATGGCCAATGTGATAGTGAGAAATTGCCGCCAGTTGTACTTTGACTGTGGAACTGCTGGCACCATCGTTAAAGAGAGTGGTTAGAAAGTCAAGCACTAAAGGGAGAGGAACCGTGAAGGATTCAGGCCTTGCCCACAAAGAGAAACGTTTCCATTTGCTTCGTAAACCTTTCTAGTGGATGGTTTATGAGCCGCCACCAAAATTGCCTTTACCGGTGAAGAAATACCGAATCCTTATCAGGAGTGGAACTGGAGCAGCCAAGCGGTCAGCTTCAGGTTGTCCAGATTCGGAGGAGGAATGCAGGATGGATGGGATATCAGATCCGAATGGGATCTAGAATCCAAGGAGGATTCACCGAGTGAGACCTTAGGAAGGGGAACCAGATCTGTCGAGGCCAGAATGGAGCAATGAGAATCATTCTGCAACCCACCCGAGAGGCTTTCTGAAGAACTTGGAGCATCAGAGGCAAGGGTGGATAGGCATACAGAAGACCGGGTGGCCAAGCATGCACCAGAGCGTCTCTTGGGGTACCTCCGGGAGGAGGTATTAGAGCCAAAAACTGTCGCACTTGGTGTTTGAGGGAGAAGAAAGATCGCATGAAGGGGTTCCCACCATGCGAATATGCCCGCTACTTGACAATTGAGAGACCACTCGTAAGGGGTCAGAATGGTGCGACTGAGCTTGTCCGCTAGGATGTTGGACCGACCGGAATGTGCGTTGCTATTAGAAAGCGATTGGTGGAGATTGCCCATTCCCAAACTCTCATGGCCTCTCGACAAAGAGGGTAAGATCTTGTTCCCCCTTGCTTGTTGATGTACCAGACAACAGACATGTTGTCCGATTGAATCGCAATTGTTCCCAAAGGAAGAAAGTCCTGAAGTGCTAGCAACGCTAAGAGCACTGCTCTCATCTCTAGAACATTGATATGCAGTAAGGTCTCTGAATCGTTCCACGTGCCTTGGACGGTCAGGCCCGCAAAGTGCCCCCCCCCACCCGAGGCGGGAGGCGTCCGTGGTCACCGTGGCGAGAGGGGGAGAGGCACAAAATGGGCGGCCTTTGTGGAGATCCGGGGAGTGGAGCCACCACAATAGGGACCGCTTGCAAGCCTTGCTGATCGCTATGGGATGATGCATGGGGAGAGCAAGGTATGACCACTGTACTAAGAGCGTCCACTGTAGAATGCGCATATTGAGCCTGGCAAGAGGAAGAAGTGCTATAGCCGATGCCATGGACCCTAGAGCCCTCAGGACCAACTCCGCTGGAGCAGAACTTGAATGGAGAATGGCCCGCACCTGGAGCTGCAGATTTAGAACTCTGTCCGCAGTGAGGAAGGCTCGTAAACTCCTTGTGTCTAGCCTGGCCCCTATAAAATCTAAGAGCTGTGTGGGTGCCAGGTTGGACTTTTTTGTATTTATTGTGATGCCCAGAAAGGGAGCAAGATGGAGAAAGGAGTCTCGCCAATAGAAGTAGATGCCTTGTTGGGGCGGTAAGAAGCCAGTCGTCCAGGTAGGGAAAGACCTGCACCCCCTGAAGCCTCAGGTGGGCCGCTACCACTGCTAATACTTTGGTGAACACCCTGGGGGCTGTGGTGAGACCAAAGGGAAGGACCCGAACTGGTAGTGACTGGCTCCCAGCCGAAGCGGAGAAACCTCCTGGAGCGCCTGTCCATCAGGATGTGGTAGTACGCGTCCTTGAGATCTATCGAGCACATCCAGTGATTTTCTCCCAGAAGGGGAGAATAGATTGCAGAGTGACCATTCGAATTTTTCTTTGGGGACTGCCAGATTCAAGAGAGATAGGTCTAGGATTGGTCTTAGTTCCCCGTCTTTTGGCACTAAAAGAATCTGGAGTAGAACCCTGATCCGATCTGGTCTGGGGAACGGGCTGGATGGCTCTTTTCTTTAGCAGATGGCCAATTTCTGCCAAAGCGGCCTCCCGTTGACCGGGTGGGACGCCTGGGAGGGACTTCAACTTTGGAAGGTGAAGGAAAGGAATGCGATATCCCTGGATATGATTTGGAGAACCCAGCGGTCCGATGTTATGGACTCCCATGCCGCTAGGTGCCCCGAAGCGTCCCCGACTGCCTCCAGAGTAGAGCAGTCGGGCAACCCTCAGGGTTGCTGCGGGCCGTTCAGAGAAAGGTTCCCTGGACCCGAAGTTTCTGGGAGCCCTCTGCCTCTAGGGCGGCGTCCTCCCTGTCCTCCTCTGCCACGGAAGGACTGGTTGTCCGGAGCAGGCTGGGACTGCTGCGACTTCGGAACCACATCTTCTTCTGACCCTTTTGGTTCCTAGAATAGGGCCTCTGGGGTGCAGAGAAGCGATTCGACGGCAGACAGCGTCTTCCGTCCTTTCGCTCTGGGTCAACGTCGCGAACGGTCTTGCCAAACAGAGCAGAACCATCAAAGGCGTTCGCAAACGACGCTTTGAAGGGCTCAGAAAAATCGAGTGACGGAGCCAGGCCTGACGCCTAGTGACCAGTCCTGTCCTCAAGCTCTAGCGCCCTCCGTTGCATGGGAGAGTAGCCGCATAGAAGTATTTGTAACTGACCTAAGAGTGGCCATACGGGTGGAGTGCAGAACTCTGTCCTCCTCCGAAATGGACTCAGGGATGCAGCGTATTCCTTAATAAGATCTCGCTGCATCCGAATAACATGTGCCAAATAGTTCAGCGCCCTTACCGAGAAGGTCGCGAACTGAACATCCGCTTCCCCAAGCGGTCCATCATCCGAGACTCCTTGCTCGGTGGGTGGACTGAGGACTCTCCTGAGCCAGTTCCTCTTTGTGGCCGCCGTCAACATGGCATCTACCGGAGGCCCCTTACTCCAATGGGTCCGGTCGGATGGCGCACTAAGGATCCTATCCGGTCTTTTGGGCATTGCCTCCACGGTGTCCGGTTCCTTCCACGCCCTGGTGGTAATAAGGTCCACCAGGGGTCGGCAGGGGACACCCAAGAGGTAGACGGGCCCGCTTCAAATGCCTCCAAGAACACGGACTCGTCCGAGGAAGACTTGGGGCAGACCACCCCCTTATACGGAGTATTTCCATGATGTCTCCAAAGGAGACATCCTCGGGGTGACCGTGGGGAGCCTTCCCTTCCTCCAAGTCCGTGTCTTCTGTGAGAGACTCGGGGAGTCAATGTGCCTCCTTTGCGAGGGACCTCCTCTGGGGGCTGTCAGAGGAGTCCTCGCAGCAGCAATTTGCTCCATAGGAGCAACTTGGGGCACAGAAACGGGCTGTCCCAGGGCCGGATGGTGGAAGCCTGGCCCAGTGCAGAGGGAGCGGACGGAGCCGAACAAGTGCCGGGGTCCGGAGACCCTCAACAGAGCCCTCTCCACTACATCAAAAGCCGAAGGAGCCGACCTCGACCAAAGGATCCGACAATCGGCTCCCTCGATCCGAAGAGTGGACCGAGCCGGCGCCGGCTCGGATCCGAAGGGACAGTACGCTCCGACACAGACGGGCGCCGAAGGAGAACTGATCCCCGGATCCGGCTCGGATCCAGGCTCCGAGGTCGGGTCCGACGCACTCGAGGGCAGGGTCGGATCCGTACCAGTACTATCGGCGCCGACCCACCCCGCTCGGCTGCTCGGCTCCAGCTGCTCCGAACCCGGATAGCGGGTCGGAGAAGGAGCAATAGGCTTAAAAGGGTGTTGAACTCCCGAGGGGAGGCAAGAGCACTCCATCTGCATCTGGGCCTGGATGAACCTTCTCATCATCCGTCCAGATCAGCATCAGAAAGGCTATGAGTAGATCTCGCGAGGCTACCGAGGTAGGCCTGGAGTGCCTCCTCGATAGCCTCGACGGAGATCGGGTCTCCTCCTCCTCAGGACCCGTGAAAAGCACACAGGGGACCGGAGCCGAAGGAGGAGACCAACCGACACGGAGCCGGGAGAAGCCGCTTGGCTGGCGGGCCGAACAGAGGTCTCGGCCCGCCGCTTGTGGTGCTTCTCCCTCCGGTCCTTTTTACCAGCATCCCTCTCCTCTCCAGAAGCGGGAGGTTGAGTCCCAGGAGCAGGAGGGGGTGCCACAGGGGGAACAACTGTAGCCACAGCTGTTCCCGAAGGAGCGGAGGCCGGAGCCGAGTCCGGCGGTAAAAGACCCGCCAAGACCAGCTTGGACCTCCGCTCCCTCAGTGCCCTGGGGTTGAACCCTGCACAAATGGAACAACCAGATGTGAGGTGTTCAACCCCAGACACTAACACACCGAGTGTGGCCATCAGGTGAGAGCTTATGGCCACACTCGGAGCATTTGAAAAAATAGATTTAGGCTGATCAGCCATAATCTATAACTACTAAAAGCTACTAAAAGTAACTTAAAACAAAAAGACACACAGGCCTAACACACACACTCTACGCAACAGCTTAGGAGGGAAAAAATTACTTAATTTAACTCAAATTAAACTTTTCAGAAAGGGAAACCTAAACTTTCACACAGAATCACTCAAAGAACCAAAAATTTTCTGATTTTACAAGTAATAAAATACCACTTAGCTGAGAGCTATGTACCCAAATCCAGTCACCAGCGCGGCAAACGAGATCTGGGGTCATGAGGGTAGAGCAGGGCATTATGGGTGAGGGGAGGAGCTGAGAGCTTGGATCCATAGCTGGAAAACCATGCCGGTTCGGATCCGATATCGGATCCATAACCCACAGGTTGCAGACAAATGAATATCCTACTTCAGATCTATTAAAACGTCTACTAATTCTTAATGATCCTAATAATCAGAAAACTAAAGAACTACCTAGAAGGCACACAAGAACACTCAAAGTATCTATGAAAACCTGTTAAAATTCTAAACACTTTAGCAGTCTAAAACCTAACAATTAACACTACACTACACTATACTACAAATTGTAAAGGAGGAATCACAACAAGGAAAAATATTCGAAAAATGTTTTACTTATCATGAAGTATTGAGCGAGCTCTCGGACACACGGCAGGACAATCAGGTGGAAAACAAGATCTGAGGTAATGGGTATTATACACAAAAACATTTCAAGCACAGGCATTAATGCCTTTCTAGCTTGCCAATATACCAAAACACTTGTTCCCATAAGTATCCAGGCTGTTCTTAAAAATATCTAAACTGGTACTTGCTTTAATGTAATTTGGTAGTCAGTTCCATGCATCAGCTACTCCATCAGAGAACCAATTAGTAGATGTCGCATTCCTATAGAATCTTCTACATAGGTTGTCTGATGATTCTCTAGTACTTTTTGATAACCCCAAACATTTCCAGAGGTAGCTGTCTCTAAATGCCCTACATACTTGAATAAGATCTCCTCTTAGATATCTGTAAGAAACACTGTACAAGTTGAGATATTTTAGTCTTTCATAATAACATAAATTTTCACATCCATGGATCCCCTTGGTATATTTCCGCAGTACTCGTTCCAGTTTACTCATGCTTGTTTTCTTACAGGGTTTCCGTATTGTTATTCCATACTCAAGTTTGGGTCTAATATAACTAACGGACAATGACGTCATAATTTCTGATTTCCTAAACTTTATAAATCTTTTTATACAACCTACAGTTCTATAACTATCATTAACCAACTGGTTGACATGATTAGAGAAAACTCATAGCTGAATCTACCCATATACCCAGGTCCTTAAAGGAGTCTATAGTTTCAAATCACTGTGTGATGTATTAAATATTCACCTTTCATTTTATGTCTCCAAATCTCATATACTTAGTTTTTGATGTATTTATCAGCATATTATTCTCCTGTGCCCAAATGGTCGATTTAGTCAAGTTATTTTGCAGACGTGTCTTATCTGCAACACATGTAATCAGTTTACCCAATTTCAGGTCATCTGCATACAGACTGCAGAACACCTCAGATGAACACATTAGGTCTAAAAGATAAATCTAAACAAGTAATGGCCTAGGACAGTGCCCTGTGGGACACCCTGACTGTAACCACGGATTTCACCAGTCTAGCTGCTGTATGATAATTGCCATGTCCTATTTGTAAGCCATGCAGCCATCCACCTTGTCAAGAGTACACCAATATCTAGCTGTACTAATTTATTAATCAGTGTTTTGTGTATGACCCTGTCAAATGCTAAAGTTAAATCTATATAAATTACATCACAGCACAATTTTTCATTCATAGCTATTATACTGTTATAGAACATCATGTTACAGGTGGCAATAGATCTGTTTTCACCATATACATGCTGATGTATGGTTTCAAGTCCCAACCTATCCAGTTCTGATAATAACTTATCCAGTATTACCCTCTCCATTATTTTTCCATAACACAAAAGTAGAAATAAGGGTCTATATGACTCTGGATTGGTCCTACTCCCCTTTCCCTTGAAGACAGGTTTAATAAGTGCATGTCTCCAATCTTGAGGAATCTCCCCATATTTATATGACCTAGTGAATAATAGATATAATGGTACCGTAAGTTCTTGTTGAAGTGTTCTCAGGTCATTGTTACTAATTGGTCACCTCCTTGTGCTTTGTTTGGATCCAGTCCTTTTTCAATATAATCTAATTTGATTCCAGTATCTGAGGTTACCTGGATGTCACTAAGGCAACTTAACACCCCTTTAGTGGAGCCAAACTGTTTTGCATAGGATTTTGTAAATATATCTATAACCTGTTGTGTCTGAGAATACATTTTAGAATCTGCACACAGTTTATCAATGTGCGTGTCATTACTCCTTCCACATCTTGTACAAAAACGGTTTTCTATTATGCTCTAATATCTTTGTGTAAATTTTCTTCAAATTTTTCTTGATCTTGTCTCACACTATGCTTAAGCTGTTTGTCCAGCTTGTTTGTTTCAGTTTTCAAAGTTGTAGTTCGACCTCGTTTCTATTTCTTATATATTTTTTTGTCTCTCACCTTAATCAGATAGCTTGTTCTTATGGAAATGTATCCCCCTGATACTGTATGCCTAGAACCTGATATTAAACATTTTTTTTTATTTTTGCACTCAATTTATCTTTCAAACTTTTCCACATTCCATCTGCAGTTTTTCCACTCAACATCTCACTCCAGTTAGTTTTACACAGTGACCGTTTTGCTTCCATATAATCTGTAATTAACCTTCTGTGCACTGATTTAGATTTCAGTTTGGCAGAATTATCTAGCAACAAATTAACATTTATAACCCCATAATCAATGCACATCAATGGTAGTAAAACTTGACTTGAAGAATTTCTTTAGGAACACAAACAATGTCTAGTATGTTCCATCCCCGGTAGTTTTTTTTTTTTTTACAATCCAAAGCAATTTTGCTCCTGAATATACACTGTGAATAATTTCCTTACTAACTCTGTTGAACCAATATCATGCCAGTCTGTTTCTGGTAAATTTAAGTCCCCAGCTAATATTATTCTGCCCTCCTGTGTTTCATGCAAGAAATGTATGAATTTCTCTAGGTCATCTGCACTTGACTTTGGTGGTCTATACACTCCAACAATTGCTATATGTTCCAGGGATGTCTTTACTGTCACAGTGACACGGTCTATAGTATTGGTGTTATTGAACATGTAATAATCACAGATCTCATAATGATCTTTTTTAATCCCTGTCATAACACCGCCACCTGATTTTTTGTTAGAATGTCTGTTACAGTAAAAACATTTATACCCTGACAGAAATGGTTTTCAGTCATTGTTCTTTAATCATGTTTCACAAACAATAACATCAATGTTGTGGGAAGGTAGCACATTTTCCAATAAAAAAGTTTACTATTAATGCTCCTAGCATTAATAAGCATCAGAGATGCATCAAATGTTGCTGTGAACTGTTAAACTTTCGACCTGGCAAAAATCCTGCCTAGCATTTGTCAAACATTGCAAAATATCTGCTGCAAATATTCTCTTCCCTGATCTTGACAAATGCACACCATCCTGTCTGAACACATCTGCCCAATAATGCTCCTATCATTAATATATATGATATGCATCAAATGTTATCTGTGAACAGTTAAACCTTCGACCTGGCAAAAATCCTGCCTAGCATTTGTCAAACATTGCAAAATACCTGCTGCAAAAATTCTCTTCCCCGATCTTGACAAATGCACGCCATCCTGTCTGAACATGTGTGCCCAAAACTAGACTTGGATGCTCTACACTTTCCATTTTTTAAAACAGGACATTTTTTCCATGTAGGTATTTACCCCAAAAATCTTTTCATTCACAGTGATGTGACTATCCTTTCTATTGGTGATTTGTGAAAAATATGTCCTAATAACTGTACAAGTTATACTATCTAAGAGGGTTGTCAGTTCCCTACTAACAGTCAGAGAACCCTTGCAGATGACATCATTTGTACCAACATGAATAAACACAGATCTGTACTTCCTTACATTAAGGGGTTGCAAAGTTTGTCTCATACCTTCTATTTTTGCTCTTGGCAAATATAACACTATTCAAGGTTTGTTATCTTCTCTGCAAGTATAAGTATCAGTTCCTCTAATAACTGAATCTCCTTAGAAGAATATCTTTGCTGGCAGCTCCAAAGAATCTTCAGCTTCTAATACAGTAATATCTGCTCTACTGATTGTTATGAAGGACAGATCTTCATCACCATTAGTCGTATTATTCATCCAGCTGGTTTTGTAAATCTATATAGTCAACATGTCTTTCTCTTCTTTTTTCTTAAGAGTAATGTTCTTCAATCCTTCCACATTCAGTTCTGATTTCTTCCATTGCACCTGCTCTTTGCCTCTTTTTTTCTACCTTCCCTGTAGATTGTAGGTTTTCTGACAGAAAAATATCATCATTCCTTGTAACCTGTGTGTTACATAACAAAGCGGTATCCTTTTTACTACGTATTCTCTTTCCTTTGTAGTCATTAATAAGTTTATTTTTATTCCTTGTTATTTGTTGTGATCTTCTTCCTTTCTTTCGTTTATTTCCTTCTAAACAAATTGGATCCTCAGATTGCTGAATAGTTGCATCCAGAATTCCAAAGTTGTCAGGGCATCGTCTTGTTTCACAGGAGTTGAATGATCTTTGCAAACAACAGATGCATCATTTTCTAAATGTGTTCTATTTGTTTTATGCCTAACATTATTTCATCAGTCTAGTCATTAATATATAAAACAAGAGTTCTCCAAGCCATGCCAGTTGCACAATGCAATCATCATCGGTAAGTCTAGACTTACTTCTAACTATGGGTAAGCAATTCATCCAACTTTTTTGACTCGAGGAACACATATTACCAGTACTATCAACTGTTACCTTTAAATATGCACAGCATTTATTACACTGTACAAGATATTTGTGCATTAGCAAATCGTTAATTGCACACTCATTTAAGGAATCCATATTCAGCTTCAAATTAATAAAATATTATAAAAGAAAAAAATAATCAAAAACAGTAACCCCAGAATTCAAAGAGAACTTTAATCAACTTCTATGACAAAAAAATCACACCAGCAATATACAACTAAATAATAAATTAAGTACAGTAAAGTTGTTCTGACCATATAAGCTCTGCAAGCCAAATAAAAGTCATAATTCCTTTACGTCACTCATTATTGATTGCAGTCACACTTCTTTTTAACAGTAAAGATCAATAAATCACAAACCAAGGTAGGATTGTTTAGATAAGCTCTGGATTTTTCTGTCTGCAGTCTGTGTGAATTTATAGCGGTTTAGGCCTCTTGGGGTGGCTAGAGCTTATCTGTCTAAAACCTATCCCTTTCTAACAACCAACAGTGAAATTAAAAGTAAAACAATGAAATATGAATCAAAGTAAATCTTGTTAACAAGCTATCCCTTCCTACCTACAGTTAAAAACAATGATAACAAATGCAAAATAAATTCAAATAAAACTTCTCTTACCAGTCAACTCCACAGTAAATCACAAACCAAGGTAGGATTGTTTAGATATGGGTAAGGGAGTCAAAGCCTCAGATCCAAAGCTCTGGAAGAAGGTGCCGAGGTCGGATCCAGTCAGATCTGACAACCCAAACATTGAATCTGATGAAAATAAACAACATCAGATCTAAAGCTATACTGTTTGGTACCAAACAAAAACGTTCTAAATCCACAGAGTGCTTATCAATTCAGGATCACAATACTTCATCCTTAGACCCCATTACAAATATCTAGAACTCTGGCCAGATCCCTCTCTTACACTTAATTTACACATACACTCAGAAAACAAATAATTCTCTCTCCTCTTTTGGTACAAACAGTATTCATTTTTATCCTACTCAGCAGTTCAGCCATTTGTAAAGGAATTCAGAACCCTGAAATGGAATTTAGCTTCTCTATGGTTGCTGCAACCCCTGCCCAAAACTCAAACCATCTCCAACAAAAAATCTCAGTTGTGCCAGTGGGGAGTCCTACTGGGGATCTGGAGAAATAAGCCCCAGATGGACTGTGGTTTCTGTGTGCTCTTAAGGGAAATTGCACTTAATGCAGACAGCTGCATTTGGAAATACTGTGTGTGTATCTGTCATCCTCCCAGTGTACATCCCCCACTGGTGCCAGCAGTGAGGACTGAGATTCCTTGATTACAGGTCCAGTGGAGGGATTCCCATTCACTCTCCCACTCATCACAACTCAAATACAGAGGTCACCTCACCCTATGCCCATACAGCAGCTCAAAGGGAGCAAAACCTGTGGATTCCTGGGGCACCTCTCTGTAAGCAAACAACAGATGGGCAATTATTTGTCCCACTCCCTCTTAAACTGGTCTGCAAATGCCTGTAGCGTGGTCTTTAGTGTACAGTTTAACCTCTCCACAAGACCATTAGTCTGGAAGTGGTAGAGGGTGGTCTTTAGGTGATTCACCCCACAGCGCTCCCACAGACAAGCCATCAGGTCTGACATGAAATTGGCACCTCTGTCAGTCAGTATTTCATTTGGGGAAACCTACCCTGCTGAAAATCTCTAACAATGCATTTTCCACCTTTTCAGCCTCAATGGAGGATAGAGCCACCACCTCAGGGTATCTGGTAACATAATCTACTACCACCAGGATATACTTTGTCACTGTGGAACTTGGGGTACTTGGAGGCCCCACAATATCCAGAGCTACCCACTGAAATGGCTCCTCAATCACAGGAAATGGTACCAAAGGAGCTTTGACCTTGTCTCCTGCCTTGCCTACTTTTTGGCACAGTTCAAAGGTCATGCAGTACACTGTTACATCCCTGGAAATCCCAGGCCAATAAAAATTCTGCATAACACATCTCTTGGTATGCTTCCTGTCCATATGACCTGCAAAGGGAACATCATGGGCTATGGCTAGAAGTGCCAGATGGTAGGCTCTGGGCACTACCAACTACTGTATTCTCTCACCCTCTAGTCCTACCTCAGGGATCCAGTCTCTATACAGTAACACCAAAAACAAGCAAAAGCACTCCAGAAGAACGACACTTGATCTCTATGATTATGACTCTCTAATAAACACGTCCAAAAAACAATAAAAAAACACATCAAAGTTCATAAACGGTTAACATATCACTGCATTTTTGTCTTAATCCAAACTTCTTCACATGCAAGCAATTAAAATTAATTAAGAACCACCAATAAAAATACCCTTATTATTCAATTAACACTGTCATGACTTCTAAATATATATATAAAAAAAACTTTCTTTAAAATATTATCATCAAACTGATAAAATATACATCTACAAAACATTTATATCATATATTTAAACTGCAATGGCAATAAAAGTCTTAATAATCATTACCTCTCCCAATATAATAAATCTAGTCGGCCTTATTTACTTACTTATGTTGTCCTAGGGCTCCATCTAGTGGCTATTTAATAAAACTCTTAAAGTTTAGCTGCCCTAAACTTCAGTACTGGTGCCAAGGAAACCATTTCATTTAATCCAGGGGATTTATTGGCTTCAAGTATTATCTGCCACTATAGCTCCTGTTTTCTATTCTGGTCTCCCATGGCCCTCCTTAGTCAATGGGTACTGTTTCCAATACAAAAAAAATTAAAATCAGCTCCTTCACAAAACTTAACATGTTTATATAAGGTGTTATTAGGATTCTTAATCCTTTTGCCATATCTACGCTCATATATTCTAACCCGGGGTTTTCTGTTTTACTTATATAAAATGCATTACATTTGTTATATAATGCAATGTAAATCACTCTGCTGGTGTTACAATTAGCATAACCCCTGCTCTTTATATATTTTTCTCTCTCCGCTATGTTTGTGTGTATATCTATATATATATATATATATATATATATATATATATATATATATATATATATATATATATCTGGTTCCACTTCATATCGTCGAAAGCTCATTTCATCGAATTTCAAAACAGCGAGACCAAATCATCGAAAACTCATAACATCAAATCTCAAATCATTGAAAACTACAAAGCAACTACAAACAACATCCCACAGAGATTGTACTACATTTATGCAGGGGGGGCAAGCCCCCTCTGCACCCCCCATGTGGGGAGCTCTGCACCTCCCCACCCCCGTACATTAAATATACCAACTCCAAGGTCGCACTACAGTGGGGGAAAAAGGTAATTTCCTATCCCCACTGTAGTGCGACCTTGGAGTTGGTATATTTAATTTTTGTGGGGTGTGGAGGGCAAAGCCCCCCACTTGGGGGATGCAAGGCAAGTAAGGGACTGAAGAACGAGTGTTAGATTGCAAGGAGAAATGGGTTCTTTAACTGGAGGTCTTAACATTAAAGCACCCTTTAAATAGATTTTACAAAGTTTGTGTCACATAAGGGAAGATCCGTCAAACCCCATGTGAAAGTTCAAGATAGCTGCTAGATAGAAGAACCAGACTGTTAAATGTCAACTAAAAAATCCAAAAGTTTATGGATGGGGGTAGTATAAGGATCAAGTTAGCTCATAAGGGCCCAGTTAGCAAATCTTTCCCATTTGCTTTGATATAGTTTCCTAGTTCAAGGTTTGTGATTGGCTACAATGATCTGACAGACAGGAGAGGAAAGGGAAGGATGCCTGGCAATCATGGGAATTGGAGATGCCATGCTATGAGATTCAAATGATGAAGGTTCGGATGAACCAAGCCCTTCGGATAGGACAGCAGATCTGGAACTGGGTCCTCAGTATCCAGGATTCCTGAAGAAGTTGAGGCCAAAGGAAGGGAAACCAAACTTGTCGACGCCAGAAGGGGGCAATAAGGATTATTTAGTTCTCCGACCTCCTGGCTTTCTTTTGGAAGTGGGATATCAAGGGAATCAGGTGAAAAGCATACAGAAGACCAGGGGGGCCAATCGTGGAGAACAGGGTCTCTGGGTGACTTCCCCAGAGGGAGAATTAGGGCGAAGTAACTGCTGCACTTGTTGTTCATAAGGGACACAAAAAAGATCACAGCAAGGTTGACTCCAGTGACAAAATATTAATTTCGCCACTACAGGGTTGAGAGGCCACTTGTGATGCATGAGAATGGTTCTGTTCAGCTTGTTTGTTATCACTTTGGAGATCCCCGGAATGTGCGTTGCTTTGAGAAAGCGGTTGGAAGATATTGCCCATTGCCAAACTCTGAGGGCTTTTAGACACAATGGGTAAGATTTGGTTCTCCTTTGTTTGTTGATATACCAAATTACTGACATGTTGTCAATTTGAATTGCTACTGTTCCCAAAGGAAGGGCATCCTGGAATGCTTGCAACACTAACAGCATTGCTCTCATCTCCAGAACACTGATGTGCAAGTTGGCCACCAGTTGGGACAATGTGCCTTGCACTGTTCTTCCCAGACAATGCCCCCCCACTCTATCAGGAAGCATTTGTGGTTAGTATGGCTTGGGGCTGTGGAAGAATGAATGGTCGACCCGAGAGAATCTAGTTGGAATGGAGCCACCATGAAAGATTTTGTTTGCAGTGACCCGTAATGACGATTCGGTAAGACACTGGATGACGTATCAGAGACCCCTGGGAGGCAAACAGCCACTGTAAGATTTGCATGTAATATCTTGCTAAGGGGACAAGAGTGACTGAGGCTGCAATCGAGTTGGTATATTTAAATTTTGGGGGTGTGGGGGACAAATCCCCTCACTTGAGGGTGCAGGGGGGCTTGCCCCCCCCCCGCATAAATGTAGTAAACAGTGTCTGGGATGTTATTTATAGTTGCTTTGTAGTTTTCATTGATTTGAGATTTGATGTTATGAGTTTTCGATGATTTGAGCTTTCAATGGTTTGGTCTCACTGTTTTGAAATTCGATGAAATAAGCTTTCGACGATATGAAGTGAAACCATATACCTATATACATATATATATATTTTATATATATATATATATATATATATATATATATATATATATATATATATTTATGGTTCTACCTGAGATAGTCGACACTCCAGAACACTGCCAGAAGATCGACAATGCAGAAGACCAACGCGACAGATTAAAACACCGGCTGAGGATGCCGACATGGGAAAAGGCTGTGTGACGTTAGGGCGAGTAAGGTAAGTGTGGATATTGACGGTCTGTGGGGATAGGGGTGGGTTAAGTGAGTTAGGGTCAGGGTTAGGTAAGTGTGTGGTAGTGATAGTCCTTGGGTTAGGGGCAGGTTAAGTGAGTTAGGGTTAGGGAGCGGGTTAGGTAAGTGTGTGATAGTGTTTGAGTTATGGGCGGGTTAAGTGAGTTAGGTAAGTGTGCGGTAGTGATAGTCTTTGGGTTAGGGGCGGGTTAAGTGAGTTAGGGTTTAGGACCTTAGGGTTAGGGTTTGGGCTAGGGTTGTAGATAGTTGTGTATGTGAGGTTTAGTGTGGGTTTGTAGGGATTTTGGTGTGCTTGTGTTGTGTGTGTGGTTTTGGACAGGGGATTTTGCTTGTTGACTGTTGTTATTGTGGTGTGTGCAGTGTATGCGGTTTCGTGTTTGTGTACCGTCGGTTATTTCGTTGTCGGGCATGTGAGGTTTCGTATTTCTGCACTGTCGATTATGTGGTGTCGATGATTGCGTTGTCGGTGTTCTGGGGTTTCGATTATGTCAGGTAGAACCATATATATATATATATATATATATATATATATATATATATATTATATATCTATCTATCTATATATATATCTATATATATATATATCTATATATATATATTTTATATATATATATATATATATATATATATATATATATATGGTCTGGCATGAAAAAAGGCATAAGTTACCAACCCTCTAGTTAAATGGGCCTTTATTGGGCGTGAAAGGTGTAGTTCTTTCAACTGACAAATAAATGTAATACCGTCTGTAAGCCATTTTGCCAACCTTTGAAATGTATTTACCTAAAGAAAGAGAGGAAAAAGCAACAGACAATTGGTCAGAGTTTCTGAAATCTCTTGTTCTGTGAAGATAAAAATGTAGCTGTCTGTGGATATCTAACAAATGAAGGGAATACTCCCCTTTATTGGAAAAAATAGGGAAAAATACCAGAAGTTGAAATGTCTGATTGATATTAAATTCAGAAACTACCTTTGGTAGAAAGAATGGATTGGTCCTAAGAGAAACCCTGCCTTTGTGCAAAACTATGTAGGGTGGTTTGCAAGACAAGGCCTGAAGTTCAGATTCTCTTCTGGCTGATGTAATAGCCACTAGAAATATTGTTTTCCAAGTCAAAAACTTTATGTCACAAGTAGCTGATGGCTCAATGGGAGGCCAAGCAAGGGACTCAAGAACTAGTGTTAGATCCCAAGGAGAAATGGGTTCTTTAACTGGAGGTTTTAACATTAAAGCTCCCTTTAAATCAAAGTTTGTGTCACATAAGGGAAGAGCCATCAAACCCCATGTGAAAGTTCAAGATAGCTGCTAGCTGAACTTTAACTGTTGAGGTAGAAGAACCAGATTGATAAAGGTAAGTTTATGGATGGGGGTAGTATTAGGATCAAGTTAGTTCATAAGGGCCCAGTAAGCAAATCTTTCCCATTTGCTTTGATATAGTTTCCTAGTTGAAGGTTTGTGAATGGCTACAATGATCTGACGGACAGGGGAGGAAAGGGAAGGATGCCTGGCAATCATGGGAATTGGAGATGCCATGCTGTGACCTTCAGATGATAAAGGTTCGGATGAACCAAGCCCTTCGGATGGGACAGCAGATCTGGAACTGGGGCCAGTATCCAGGATTCCTGAAGAAGATGAGGCCAAAGGAAGGGAAAACAAACTTGTCGAGGCCAGAAGGGGGCAATGAGGATTATTTAGTTCTCTGACCTCCTGGCTTTCTTTTGGAAGTGGAATATCAAGGGAATCAGGTGAAAAGCATACAGAGGACCAGGGGCCAATCGTGGAGAACAGCGTCTCTGGGTGACTTCACCAGATGGGGAATTAGGGCGAAGTTACTGCTGCACTTGTTGTTCATAGGGGACACAAAAAAGATCACAACAAGGTTGGCCCCAGTGAAGAAATGTTTATTTTGCCACTACAGGGTTGAGAGGCCACTTGTGATCCATGAGAATGGTTCTGCTCAGCTTGTTTGCTATCACTTTGGAGATCCCCAGAATGTGCGATTGCTGTGAGAAAGCGTTTGGAAGATATTGCCCATTGCCAAACTCTGAGGACTTTTAGACACAATGGGTCAGATTTGGTTCTCCCTTACTTGTTGACATACCAAACTACCGACATGTTGTCCATTTGAATTGCTACTGTTTCCAAAGGAAAGGCATCCTGGAATGCTTGCAATGATAACAGCATTGCCCTCATCTGTAGAACACTGATGTGCAAGTTGGTCTCCAGCTGGGGCCATGTGCCTTGCACTGTTCTTCCCAGACAATGCCTCCCCCCACCCTATCCATGAAGCATTTATGGTCACTATGGCTTAGGGCTGTGGAAGAATGAATGGTCGACCCGAGAGAATCTAGTTGGAATGGAGCCACCATGAAAGATTTTGTTTGCAGTGACTGGTAATAACGATTTGGTTGATGTATCAGAGACCACTGGGAGGCAAGTAGCCACTGTAAGATTTGCATGCAATATCTTGCTAAGGGGACAAGAGTGACTGAGGCTGCCATCAAGCCTAACGCTTGTAGGTCTAATCTTGCTGGAACCCTTTTGCTTTGGATAATCTGGCCAACCTGAGATCTGATCCTCTGTAGTCTTTCTAGTGGAAGTGAAGCAATTCCTGTAGCAGTGTCCAACCGGGCTCTGATTAATTCTAATTGTTGAGAAGGTTGTAAATTTGACTTTCTGTAATTTACTGTGATGCCTAGAGATGCAAAGAGGTGCAGAATGTAATCTCTTGCCTGTTCTGACACCTGGTGGTCGCAATGAGAAGCCAGCCATCAAGGTATTGAAAACTCAAACTCCCTGCAGTCTGAGTTGAGTTGCAACCACTACCATGCATTTGGTAAACACCCTGGGGGCTGTGGTGAGTCCAAAGGCCAGTGTTCTGAAATGGAAATAAATGGCTCCCAGCCAAACGCGCAGGAACCTCTTGGAATGTTTGTCAATTTTCGTGTTGTAATATGCGTCCTGGAGGTCTATAGAGCACATCCAATCATCTTTTTCCAAGAACAGAAGTATCGACTGCACCGAGACCATCCCTAATTTGTTTTGTTGAACTGGCCGAGATCCATGATGGGTTTCCAGTCCCCTGTTTTTTTGGACACTAAAAAGAACCTTGAGTAAAACCCGGATCTTGTTTGGTCTGGTGGGACTTTTTTGGATGACTCTTTTGTCCAGCTGTTTTTGGATTTCTACAATTGCTGCTTCCCTGTGACTGGGTGGAACATCTGGGAATCTTTTTTGAGATTTTTGTATGTACAGATAGTGGGATTTTGTAACCTCTGGATATTATTCCTTGCACCCATTTGTTAGATGTTATCTGTTTCCAGGCCGACTGGTGCAGGGATATTCGTCTCCCCGACTGCCTGCCTGCAGAGGAGGGCAATCGGGCCTCCCTTCATGGGTGCTGATAGGAAGTACCAGAGAAAATCTCTGGATCTCTGGTTCTGTGGACCACTTCTGCCTCTGGGGTGACGTGTTCTATTACTTCACCCTCTGCCGCGGGGAAAGTCTTTGCCACGTGAATCCTGGAAAGACCCTTGGGATTTTTTAAACCATAGTCTCCCACTTCTCACTTCTCTATCCGCAGTGGTGGTGCTGCGGTAGCATTGTCACCTCACAGTAAGACGCTGACCGGTTTGACTCTCAGCTAGAGCGTCTTCTGCGTGGAGACATGCATGAATGGGCGTACCTTCGTTGAAGGTTGTGCGTTACGGCTGGCAACTCAGCACGTAAAAATCAACTGCCAATCATTAGCGGACCGGAGTTCCGCTGTGGGGACCCCTAACCGGGAAAAGCCGAAAGACACAAGTCTCCCACTTCTCTGGTTCCAAGAGTAAGGTAGGTGAGGAGTTGAGAAACGTACGCCTATGGCAGAGAGAGTCTTTCCATCTTTTTCACTTCTGACGAGAGTGTCTTTAACTTTTTGGTCAAAAAGGGATGATCTGTCAAATGGAGTGTTGACGAATGATGCTTTAAATGGCTCCACAAAACCACACAGGCACATCCAGGAATGCCTTCTAATGGCTATGCTTGAACCCACCACTCTTGTCATCCCTTCAGCTGCATGGCAGTCAGCCTCATGGAGGAGTTAGAAATTGCTTTGAGGGGGGCAAGCTGAGAGGTAACTGTCCTGTACCCCTTCAGCTACTGTTCCTGAGGGGGTATCTGAGAGCTCTATGACTAGATTCCTCTGTAACCTTGTAAAGTGTGCCATGAAGTTCAACGACTTGACAACAAAGGTCGATGAAGTGTAAACACACTTCCCAAACCTATCCAAAGTCCTAGACTCCCTATTAGGAGGATGGATAGTAGGACTTTCTTCAGCAAGTTTCGTTTTTGTGGCTGCCACTATCATCATGGTGTCAACAGGTATGTCCCTTGACCTGTGTTGCTCCTCCTTAGGGACTGAAAAGAACCGATCAGGTCTCTTGGGGATCGCTTCAATGGAGTTGGGCATATTCCATGCCTGCTGAGCCATCAGTTTAATGAAATCATCAGCGGGCAGAGAAATCAAAGAAGTAGAGAGTTGGGCATGAAAAGTCTCCAGGTATACTGAATCCTCCAAAGAAGGTTAGAGGGAAGACCAGACACCCCTCTGTTTCAGGACTTCCAGCATGACCACAAAGGAAACATCAGAGGGTGACCGAGGAACCTTCCCCTTCATCAAAGTCGGTATCTTCAGTGTAAGACTCCTCCGGGGAGTTTAAGTGCACCCTCTTGCACTTTTTCTTTGCAAGTAATTCCAAGAAGGGTTGTTCTGGGGAAGGATCGGAAGAGGAAACCACCAAGATGGGTCTTTCCTAGGGATTTTCTGCCCTCTCTCCTGGGGATGAAACCAATGGAAGCTCAGGACAAGAAGATGTGGAAATCTGTCCCAACAGGAATGGCAGAGACTGAGTCCCCAATGGACATAGCTTTCTCCATGACTCAGGAGGCCGGCCCCCCTGTAGAGGAATGGGAGCCTAAAATTGAAACAGACTCCTTCAGAAAAGAGGTCCCACCCTGCACCGAGGAGGCGACCTCCGAAACAGAAGCCTGGGTTAATCCTACGAAGGCAGAATCACCAAGGGTCATGGATGACTCTGAAGATGAAGCCGATCCATGCATCTCAGCCCCAACCAGGGAGTCTCAACGCCAGGAGGCCTCTGGTGCCGAAAGGCCGGAGGAACTCAAGGCAGCTCTTGGTACCAGAGATGAAGTTGCTGCTGGAGCCGAGACAGTCTATGCCGGGAATGTCAGAACCGAAGGCTCCAATGTCTCAGCAGGAGTTGGAGGAGGAATGGGTGGGGTCATGGTTGGAGCAGTTCTGATGCCAGCTTGGCTAGGAACCGAAGGCAATCCCCCTTACTGTCAGGAGCTGATTCACCAGTCTCATGACGATGGCTTTGGAGAGACTCTTACTGGAATGAACTGAGGCAGTCGAAGGAGACCTAGAAGATCTCACATCGAGAAAGGGGCTTGGCGGTCTGTCCTTCTATCAACGGAGAATATTTGAAATTCAGAACAGAAATAAGCTCTAACCGCTCCGGCACCAAAGTGTCCTTGGGTGCCAAAGTAGTAGCAGTCTGATTCAAAATTTCTGTAGGTGCTGAATCAAGGTTTCCATTCAATGCCGTGGAACTCTTCAGTACTAAAGGCTATTTTGAAATCTTCTTGATCGGTTCCAAGGAACTAGGAACCAAAGAAGGTCTTTTCTTGGTGGAAGAAGATAACTTCCATTCCGGACACAGAAATAGGCTCTCCAAAATCAGGCTAAGAGTTCCTTCAGAATCAACTTATTCTTCCATTCTGTTAAAAACCAGGGCAAATTGAACAACTTTCTTTGAGGTGGACTTTGCCTAAACAATAAACAGAACGGGTATGCCTGTTGGAATTGGGCATCTTACCCTGACATTTTAGACACCTTTTGAATACCGAGGTTGCCTTTGTAGACTTGGCCGGTGAATCCGACTTCTCAGCCATAACTAATAATAGATTATAACTACACACACATGCACTCTGACAGGAAGAAAAGAGAAAAGCTTTTTTTTAAAGGAAGAAATACCAACAATGGTATAATTAACTACCTTAAAGGTAAAAAGAGATACCAGCAATGGTATCAATAGAAGGACTACTAGTGGTAGCAGAGAAAGTGAAAGACACACACACACACACACACACACACACACACACACACACACACACACACACACACACACACACACACACACACACACACACACACACACACACACACACACACACACACACACTCACGCTAAAGGGAATAATGAGAGAAGCGGGTATAAGAATTATAGACTAAAAATAGAACATGAAGACAAAAAGGGGTATTTAAAGGAAAAAAAAAACTTTTTTCAACTAGCCAAAGCTCAAGAGTGGTCATATGCGTCTGACACACAAAGCAGCAAATGAGAACTATGGTAATTTTTTGAGAAGCATTATGGGTAAAAGCCTAGCTTGAGAGTTTGGAAGGCGGGAGCTGAAATAAAAGGCTGAGTCGGTTCCGAGGCTCGGAACAAAGTACACAGTCAAGGATTACATGAAGACTGACATCAGATTTTTCTTTAACACTAAATCCATCAAAATTAGAGTGGTACGAAATTCATTATTTGTTAATTCACTATATCTTAACAAAGCTTCCTCAAACCATTCCATTCTTTGGTTGTGTGGTATAGATGTAAACAAATCTACATCTACTGTAATAAAAATTATTTTATCTTTACATGAATTAGGTTTAATGCACTTCAATAAATTCCAGGAATCTTTTAATGTGTTCTTACTTGCCATTGAAGGTTTTTTAAGATTCACATCCAAAAATATAGATGAGGGGCCATTACAGAGCCTTCAGGAGATACTATGGGTCTAAGAGATGGGTTTCATGTATTTTTGTGCACATTCGCGGTGCCGAATATAGAGGAAACTCTTGGTTTTTCATTGTGCAAAACTTTGAGTGTGTCCAAGTCTATTAGTCCCTCTAAGAACAGGTCATTTAAAGCAAAAAAAATCTTTTATAAACTATATTTCATTGATTGACATTCTTGCACATTTTGTATCATCCTCTAAAATTTCCAGCATTTTCTCTTCATATGTAATACTGTCCATAAATACTATCCCACCCCCTTTATCAGGTCTCATAACTCTCAAAAATGTATTTCTCCTAATCTCTTCCAACAAATTTCTTTCTTCTTTTGTTAAGTTCGAGATCACTTTATTTTGTTTTATTGCTTCTCTTAGTTCCTTTTCAACAACAGCGTCAAATTTCTTAAGCTGGGGATGCAAGGCAGGATTATATATGCTTTTCTTACTTAACATACCTTTTGTAACCTTTTCTCTTTCCTGTCCATTACACATTCTAGGTTCTTTTTTCTAATAAATAGCTTAAGGTCTATAATTACCCAATTTATATCCAATTTTTTTCCTAGGAATAAATTTAGAACCCTTAGAAAGCAAATTAAAATAACATTCCCTAATTTCTATACTGCTATAATTAAAAATATTATGTCCTTTAAAACTATACTTAAAACCTTCGTTATATTAACATCTGTAGAAAAAATATTTAATTCTGCCTAAGAGTGCCTTTGAATTCCCCTTTCCAGCTGTTGTAATTGTAGTACACTGATCCCTTATTCTTCAATCTCTCTGACCTCCAGAGAGAAGGGAACTCTAAAGGTTCATTCAGATCATAAGGGGGGCTTCTCTCCTGTATCTTTCTGTCTTCCAATCTATCATGCTGTTGTTCCCCTCTGTCACTGTTATAATCCTTTTCTTCTATTCCATCATTCCCTGTATAGTGGTTCTTATATGCTTTCGGTTTGGGGTAACTATACTGTACTTTGTATTCTTTGATGTCCCTATCTATATCATTTTTCTATGATATACATTCTTACATTTTCCTTCCACTCTTTTCAGAACCTCAAAATATTTCCTTTTCTCCCTTTCGACCGCAGACATTAAATCATTTAGTATGCTGTGGTTGGTATGCTCCATTAGTCCATGCAATACACATTTCTTTTTCACTATGTCTAATATTAGCTCTTATTACATCCGTTCTACATCTATCAAAAATATTAATCAACTCCTTGCGGAACTCAAAGCCCTCTTCCACATTACTGGGGTATTTACATACCCTTAACTCCTTTGGTACAATACTTAGATTAATGCATTCCTTTAAACATGCATTGTCTAAATCTAAAGATTTGTATGTAAATAATAATCAAGCTTTACTAAATTGTCAGCATAAGTATCATTATTACAATTTGTAAAGCTTTGAACAAGATCACTAAAAACATATTTTTCATTAAAATCTAATTTTAGTCCATATTTCCTTCTTTGCTAAATGTTTTTAAACAGTCACCTTGTCTGTCATTGGCGTTCGCCGAAATGGAACTGCTTTCCTCATTCCTGCTGTTCAAACGGTTAGCATCTCCAATCAAAATATTCGGAAAACCATTTAAATCACTATCATTTCTTTTTACTACATCCATTTCGAGAAAAAAACATCGCTTTCCATGTTGGTATTTACATTATTATGACCTCCATAACATCCATTTCTATTCTCTTCCTGATTACAAGGTAAGGAACCACTGGAGACCAAAGAAATCACTGACGGATTGGCACATCAGAGTTAACAAATCCATGAGCTGAGTTAACTGGCCAATCATATTTTGGACTTCACCCACTTCTCCACCTTTTGCTTTGTCATCATTCAAAGAATCAGGAAGTCCCTCCATCTCAACGTTTCAAACCAAAATCCACTAAACGAAGTGAGGAAAAAAGTGCCCAGAACACAACAGTACCACTAAAAACAGGCAAAGGCACTCTGGAAGGACGACACTCGATCCTATACAGTAACCCTTTGTCCCAGTATACAGATTCCCCCTTTCCTTGACAATCAAGTGCCTCACTAGCTACCTCCCTCAAGCCTTGTAATGTAGGGTCTGAGAGCTGAGCCTGTCTTGGCTCTCCATGTAACCCTTCCCAGTTCCCCTTCCACAGGAAGCCTGGTATCCTCTGACAATGGTGCCTCATTGTCAGCCTGAGCACTACTATGACTCACCTCTGCCCTTGCAGTCACTCTGCCCAAGAGACCATCTGTACCCACCAGCAGCTGTGGCTCACCTTCAGTCTCATTGCTATAGGGTAGCTCCCAATCTGAAGTAACCACCTCACCAGTCCTGGTTTCAACTGTGCTGTCTGTCTGGGTCCCCCACCCCAGGTTACCAGACCCCACATGCTTGTCTCCAAGCCTGACTGCATGTAACTGAATGCACACATGATACTGCATTATCAAAATCATTTCCTATTAGGACATCTGCAGGAATATCTTCAAACACACCTACTTGCTTGCTTCCTTTTCTACCTTCCCAGTCAAGGCAAACCTTAGTCAAAGGTATTTGGAATGGGGTTCCTCCTAAAGCTCTGACTGAAGTAGACTGCCCAAGCAAGTAGTGGTCATCTTTAACCATTGCAGGCTTCACAATCGTTAAACCAGAGGCTGTCTCTTTCTTAGCAGTGGCCTGTTTCCCATCTACTAAGCTAGGATATAACCTCCTGTGGTAGTCTGGTACCCTTATTGTCTCCAGATAACTTACCACTGACATTCTGCCACCCCCACTTACTGGCTCCCCTACCTTGCCTCCGTGGACATCTATGTGCTACATGGCCCCACTGGTTACATTTAAAACATTTAACCCTTGATCCAGACCGTGCACCTGAACTAGTGGCTTCCCTTGTTACTAGCAGACTCTGTTGGGGCGGTTTAGGCTGCCAACCATGGGTTTCCTTAGACCCATGTGCAGCAATGGGTATCCCTTTCCTGTACAGTGATGCCCTGTTTGCTAGGTATAGGTGCCCATTTTTCTCCAACTCATCTGTCTGTCAACCAGATTCTCATGTCCTCAGGCAAAGTGCTAAGGGCTTGTTCCCTCAAAAAATGGTCTGCCAGCCCTTCAAAAGTGGTGACCCTGACACCCACTCACCCACCTATGAAAATAAGTACTTAACTCAGCAATATATTCACACACACTTTCATCTACCTTGTGCCTATGCTCCCAAAACTTTTTTTGCAAGTTTCAGGTGTTAAAACACTCTTAACAATTTTTAACTGTATTATAATTCAAGCAATCGGCATCAGACAATTTATAAACAGCAGTTACAGCTTTACCATGGAGTAAGTGGGTCAGGAACCATACCCAGAGCCCCTGGTCAACATTATATTGTTTACATACCCTATCAAACATATGAATAAAACTAAAAATTATCACCCTCAGTAAATTGTGGAAGAAATTTACTGATGTTTATTGCTTCTGGGGTCGGTTACTCCCCTCCCCATTACCTCCATGACCCTGGCAAAGAGTCAGCATCTGCGTTTCATATTACCTCTGCCTCCCATTTTCTTCGGCTTCCAGATGTCTCAATCTCTCTGCTGATTCCACTTCGACCTCCAAATACCACAGTCTCTCTGCTGATTCTAGTTCTAAACGTTTGGCCTGCAGTTCAAGTCTCTTTAACTCCATATAGATTTTTAGCTCCTCTGAGGTAAAGTTGAACTGTCCATTTTCTGAGTTGTACAACCCCAAGGCCAGTCTGGTTGCCCTCCTGGTTGCTGGTCTGTGATGCAGCTGTGATTAAGGCTGGAATCATTTCTCCTTTAGTCAGGTTGGCATGTCCTAGTCCTTTGGCTTGGCACATTTCAGCCAACTGTTTCCTTGTCAGCATGCCATACTCCTCTGCTGACATCCTTGCCTGCTCTCCCTGACTAAGCTAACAAAAAATAAATAAAACTATTGTGATATGAAACTCTGAATCTTCACTGTGTGGCTGATTGAGCGCACAAACACCTTCTTTTGTGACTACTGTTTACAAGCTACAGGAGTTCAATATACATACCACTGAATCTCAATATGTGATGTGGTGATCCCACCACTGCTAACCAATACGTGATGTGGATATCCCACCGCTGCCACTAGTCAAATTCTTATCAGCTACTTTAAGGCCCTTAACAAAGGGTGTCCAAGCCTACTGTGTAATATTAACATTAACACAAATGGTAGTTTGACCAAGGGCAAGGCTATTAAGACTGCCCCCCACAATGTCACCAAATAAATAAGCAAGTACCTTTAAAACGTAACTATCTCTACACAAATAAGCCACAATGAAAGGTTTAAATATATTTAACAATAAACAATAAAAGAACAAGACAATACTAAAGATATATTCACAGTGACATCGGAGTCCAAACCCAATATTTAAAACAACATTGCAGAATAGTCTCAAATAAAGAAAAATAACTAAGCTTTGCTATATTCCAGACTATATCTAACAGAATTGTACTATAACCCAAGAACTTACTGATAGAGCAAGGCAGGTGTGGTGAATGGATCTTCTAGTTGTTGTCAAGTCCAAAACATAATGCAAAATGCTCTGTCTCGCTATGAGACTTCTCAAATTAATATCTCAAATATTAGTGCTGGGATAGCTTGCAGAATGACACCACTTCTTGTCATCTGACTCTAGTTCCCAGGTGAAAACCCCACTGCTGGAAGCTGGCAGTATTTAGCATCTACCTGTGAAAATATGATCTTTAGCAGATGCTGGAAGTCATAAAACAACTGCATTCTTTCATGCTTTCAAGACTAGTAATGAACTCACCCTAAAGACAATACAGAAAGCTTCTCAGCACAGACACAAGTGTCTCTAGCCTCACTGGACACTGAAAGCTACCATCTTTTATTGCATAGCCTATAAAGTAATTTAATTTCAGCTACTTCCCTAAAATTTGCTGGACTGAAGATAACCTCCTATATTCCAGTTTCCACTGTTAAAATATATACATTTAGACAGTTACAACAGTGCATGTACATTTCTGTTTACTTCCAGTAGGGCACACTGTGGATGCATTTCAAACACTTTATAAAATACCTTTTCAATACACGTCTGTACAAACCAGTTTGTTATACACACAACATACAGTTCTACTACAGATGTAACATAAGCATCTTATACAAATCATGTTGATGTTCACAAATGGCATACAATTATTTACAAAATTCCAGACAGCTGTGCTAGCAGTATCTACCTTCATCAAAGACTGCACTCACCTAAAACTTCCGGATCCACAACCACATCAGTCTTCTCATTTTGCCATCTAAATCCAAACGGCATACATTCAACTACATTTTCTTTATTCCTAGGCCTAAACTATAAGAATCACTGCATCCCAACTTTAAGGACACCTATTGTTACCCAAAATTAGGTCTCCTACTACAAAAGTAGATCTAATTATCCAGTTTAAATGCTTTTGCTTTTCTGCAGGGTGCACAACTTAATTCTTGCTTCTTCTGCCCGACACATTTCCTGTCACTTTTTATTTATATTCATAATTCTCTTCCTTCTCTTTCCAACATCTTAGACTTTTCAGTTATCATCTTGTTACAAATATTTGTATATATTTACATTTCCTTTTATCATGACATGTTTTGCTCTTTAATTATATGTCATTTGTACCTTTGTTTATTTATCGAATAGTGTTTGCATACTTTTTCCAGACTCTGACTAAAAACAGAACTGTTCAGTGCTCTGTCCAATAAACAAATGGAAATAAGTAATTAAATAAATAAATAAGTAAATTCAAGAAGTCACAATATCGGCCACAGCTTCTTAAATGAATCTCAGTACTTCACTTGTGCTTGCTCAGCACCTATTCACACCTGAGAAAGACACACCTCATTTTACCCTGCTATAGTTATGGTTCTGCAAGAATGAATTAAATGAACAAAAATAAAAAACTGAATGTAATGAATACATGCTATAATATAAAGCAGTTTTAAGACCTCTAACTAACAGATGACAATCTGACAAAGCCATCTGTGTGCGCTAACCACAGATTTCACCAATGATGGTGTCACAGGAAGTATTGCCAACCAGTATTTTATATAATTATACTAGCATTTATTAATTTTTTTCTTTATTTATTTAAAAAATGATAACTATAACAGAACACTGATCAAAAATGGAAAATTTTAATCTCAGCTTGAGACAGAGAAAGAAATCAGAACTTAAGTGATCATTGCCCTATCAATAAAAAAAACCAAGACTGTATGTAAAGAGAATATACAGTAATATACAATTATTAATAAGTAAACAAGAGTGTAAAGAGCTCACACAGCAATAATATGCAATTATTTACAACAGGATCAAAATCAATATCATAGAATCAAAAGGGGTTACTAGGTTAATGGCCCTAGGGCCCTTACAAGCCTAGCCAAGTAGAACCCTGTTCCTAAGAATAACAAGGTATTAAGCGGAACAAAGTCAACAACTACTGCCAAGAGGGACACGAGAAACTCCCAGGGTTAATTTGTGGTTTCCCATCCAATCATCCAAATTACGCTTAAACAGGGTCTGCGTCACCTGACTTGGAAGTTTGTTCCAGAGGAGAGGTAACCTCTGCTAGACCTATTGGTCTCTACAGCAAGTCCTGTTGATGTCACACACTAGGTTGAGCTCCCTAGAGGTAGTGCATCTTATACCATTTGATTTATGAATTTACAGCATTTCCATTAGAACAGGATCTGAAATTGCTTTATATGCAAGGTAAAGCTCGCATCTGAGTAGTCTGTAAGACACACAGTACAGTGACAGTGATTTCAGTCTGTCAATGTATGACATGTGCTGAAGACCCTGAATATTCTTGTAAGAAAACTGTGCGGTCTTTCGAGTTGCGCATGTGCCTGGTAATGTACATACCAAAGGCAGCACTGTACTCTACTACTGGCCTGATGACTGAGGAGTACAGAGGGGTTATAACCTCTTTTGTTCCAGATGCAATGCCTTACTTATGAGGTGAGTGATGCAGAAAGCCTGTCTTACCACTGTGTAGATGGTCAAAGGAGAGGTTGCTGTTAACCTGTGTGCCCAAATCTCTCACAAGTGACTGTGTGCTTAGGGTGGTGTTATTAATGTGGTAATCTGCAGGGACATCACCCTTCCGAAAGGGATTTTAATGCATTTTTTGCAATGAGATTTAGTCCATGACTTTGGCACCAGTCGTTTGTCTGTGTAAGTCACTCTTGTAGGATGTTGACATCATTTGGGGATTCGATGACTGCACCCTGTTTGCAATCATCAGCAAACTTTGCCAGCCATAGGCCTTTTGATTTAGCCTGTACATCCGAGAAGTACATTCCAAACAATAGGGGCCTCAGCACTGATCCCTGTGGAACAAAGTACAGTTGTGTACACTTACCATAAATGTAGATGTTCAAGTGTATTCACTGTTGCAGTCATTACATTTGGGTCATCTGCTTGCAGTAGCCCTCAGTCAGCTTGATTAACAAAGTCTTGGGTCCTGCATCGGTTGCTGTCTCTTCTTCCGTAACGTCAGGTCATCAGGGGTATAAAACATGCAGCCAACGCCATTACATCAGTTTTTCTTGCCCCAGATGTCAGGTGCCCCTATAATGGGAAGCAATTAACTATTTATATATATATATATATATATATATATATATATATATATATATATACACACACAAAGATATACCTCCAGCAAAAAAGCAAATACATCAAAAAGCTTTTAAGCATAGTAAAAGAGAGTAGAGGTATAGCCAAAAGAAAGGGTAACCAGGACTGTAACAGTGAATACACTCGAACATCTACATTTATGGTAAGTGTACACAACTGTTCTATGTTCTTCGTGATTCACTGTTGCAGTCATTACATTTGGGTAGATTCCCAAAGCTAAGGTTGGGAGGAGGAATTTAAATAGCATTAGGGCCAGCTATATGGCCCTGCAAGACTGCAGTGGCAAAGCCAGCTCTGGATTTAGAGAAAATTGGCAAATGATAATGCTTGGTGAAAGTATGTACAGAGCTCCAGGTAGCAGCTTCTAGGATGTCCAGGGTAGAGATGCCTCTGAGAAAGGCTGCAGAGGTAGATGCAGCCCTGGATGAATGGGGTCTGATGCCCTGTGGGATAGGTTTTCTATGGTGCTTATAGCAGAAATGAATACAATGACCTATCCATTTAGAAATGGTTTGCTTTGAAATAGCCTTCCCCTCTGTCCCTACAGCAAATGCCACCAGCAGTTGTTCAGATTTCCTTTGAGGTTTAGTCCTATCCAAGTAGAATCTAAGTTGTCGGTGCACATCTAAGGAGTGCAGTATCCGTTCCCCTTTGTTCTGTGGATTAGGGAAGAAGGTTGGCAAATGGATGGACTGATTAAAAGCCACACTGGATACCACCTTGGGCATGAAGGATGGATTGGTTCTGAGGGACACCCTGTCCGCATAAGGGCCTGTAATTCAGATACCCTTCTTGCTGAAGTGATTGCTAAAAGGAACATTGTTTTCCAAGAAAGGAATTTTAAATCTGCAGTAGCAGCTGGCTCAAAAGGAGGAAGAGTGAGTTTCTCCAAGACAAAGTTAAGGTCCTAGGCTGGAGTTGGGGATCTCCTGGGTGGTCTTAAATTTTTGACCCCTCTGAGGAACTGCTTGAGCAGTGGGTGAGAAAAGAGGGGAGGTTCTGTGGTATAATGAGCTGAAACTGGTGAGGCGTGAACTTTGATGGAGGAAAAGGACAAGCCCTTGTGAAGCATCTCAGTTAAGTATAGTAAAATCTGAGGTAGATTAGGTGCTGCTGTGTTCATCCCTTGAGACTGGTTTTGCAGCATAAGATTTTCTAGTACTAGGCCTCCTTGCCTCTAAAATGATATCCATCACTGGTTTACTGAGGGGTGGTAAAGGAGAGAATAGGTAATTAGCCAGCCTGCTAGGTTCAGTGTTTGAAGCTGAGGATGCAGAATATGGTTCACCTGCTGAAACAACAAGGAAGGAGTCTGAGGCAGGTGCCATGGGGCCAACTGTGACACACTGCGCAAGAGGAGGTACCAGTGTTGGCGTGGCCAGTCTGGTGCAATCAAAATCGTCCTTGGCTTGTCCTATTTGATCTTTAGTAGTACTTTGGAGAGCAGAGGCAGAGGCAGAGGAGGAAAGGCATAAACTGATAGGTTTTTCCAGCTGAAAGACACAGCATCCACTTTCCAAGCTTGTTTGTGGGGAATCCTTGTGCAAAATTTGTCCAAATGATGGTTCTAGGGGGAGGCAAACAGATCTATATCTGGGCTCCCCCATTTGCTTGTCAACAAGTTGAAAATCCTTGGTTCCAGTTTCCACTCGTGTGGATCCATGAGGTTTTTGCTTAGTCCATCTGCCAGTGTATTTAGTTTTCCTGGCAGGAACTGAGCATGTAGATTCACTTGGTAGCTCAAGCTGTGTTCCACAATGCCATGGCTAGTCTGCAAAGGAGGTAAGAATGCGTACCCCCCTGCTTGTTTATGTACCACATAACAGTGATGTTGTCCGTCTTTACCATTAGTTGCCCTGGAAGAATGTGGTCCTTGAAGGCTGTCAGAGCATTCTGTACAGCTAACATTTCTTTTTGATTGATATACAGGTGCATTTGACTTGGGTTCCATTTGCCCTGAATGCACTTCCCTGCCAGGTGAGCCCCCATGCATAGTCTGATGCATCTGTTGTCAGGGTTTGGGTGGCAGGGGGTAGTGTGAATGGTAGTCCCTTGTTTTGGTGGCAGGCCTCTGCCCACCAAAGGAACTCTAGGCGCAGGCAAGGTATGACAGGAATCATTGCTTCTAGATCCTGAGAATGTTGACACCATAGGCTTTTTAGGTACCATTGTAGTTTCCTCATATGCAGTCTTGCATATGGAATTAGAAGAATGCAGGAGGCCATGAACCCCAAGACTTGCAGTATTTGCCTTGTAGATAACTGTTTTTTTTTTGGCCACTTGTTTGAAGTAGGTTGTCAAATGAATCTGTTTCTCTGGCGTGAGGAAAGCCATCTGGGAAGTTGTATTTAAGCTTGCTCCCAGGAATACAATTTGTTGACAGGGTACCAGGAGTGATTTCTTTTCGTTTATGGTGTACACCCTTTGTACAAAGGCCAGATGATTCAAAAAATATGGCCTGGCTTTCTGTCTGAATTAGACAATCATCCAGGTATGGGTATATTTGAATATTTCTTTGCCTGCAAAATGCAATGACTGGAGCTAGGCACTTTGAGAATACCCTGGGCGCAGTAGATAAGCCAAAGGGCAGTGCAGAGAACTGATGGTGCATGTAGCCTGCTTTGAAGCGTAGGTATCTTCTGCAAGATTCCCTGATAGGGATGTGCAGGTATGCTTCTTTTAAATCTAATGTTGCCAACCAGGCATCCTTGCCTAGCATAGGAAGCAAGTGGTGAAGAGTCAGAATCGTGAATTTTGGAATCACCAAATAGGTGTTTACAGTAGAAAGATCCAGGATAGGACACCATGAGTTGTCTTTTCTGGGTACCAGGAAAAGTCTGGAGTAGAAGCCTTTCCCCTTTTCCTCTTCTGGTACCAACTGAGTAGCCCCCATGCTTAAGAGAGAAGGTACTTGCTTTTGGGCCTCTGCCCACTGATTTGGGGGTAGATATGGCCAGCCATTTGGTGTTGGTAATGTGTAGAAGTGAAATCTGTATCCTTGGGGCACTATATTTAAAACCCATTTGTCCTGGGTAATGAGTTCCCAGCTTTTGGCCTGCAGGCCAATCTTTCCACCTAAAGGAGCATTCAGTTGAGAAGTGCTTGGCAGTTTTAAAAGCAAGTCATTGAGACAGTTTTCCGTAGGGGGGAGTCTTACCACTCCCAGATTTAGATGCAGAAGACCCCCACTGCTTAGTCTTGTGCGTACCCTGGGACTGAAACCTGGGGTTTCTGCTGTGTCTGGGTTTGGATTGAGAAGACCTGAAAGGGGCCAGAAAGGACCAATTTTTAGATGGCCAATGCCTACTAAATCTTGGAGGCTGAAGAAATCTTTAACAGCTTGCATAGATTTAGCTTTATCTTCCATCTTTTTAAGAACTTCCTCAGCTTTGTTGCCAAACAGGCAGTCCTGATTTAAGGGAGCATCCAACAGTTTAGCTTTAACATGATCAGGCAAAGATTGCTCCTTAAGCCAAGCATGCCTTCTGAGTACAGACCCAGTGAGAGCAGCCCTGCAAGAGGCTTCTAATGAATCAAATCCACATTGCAAAGAATGTTTTCCAACCTGTTCAGCAGAATGCATTAAATCCTGTAATTCTTTATTTTCAGCATAGTCAGGAATCAACATTATTTTCTGTTTAGGCAATCCAATAACATGTTGTTGATACTTTAACATATGAAACTGGCAGTTTAAGGCCCTAATGGCCAAGGTTGCAGAAGTGTAAACCTTTTTACTCCATCTATCTAGCACCCTGGAGCCTCTATTAGATGGGGTAGGATTTTTAGCAGTAGAAGCCTAGTCTCTGGATCCGCAATAGGATTTTTAAAAAGGAACTTGTGAGAATCAGAGACCCTGTAATATCTATCAGGTTTTCTGGGAGCAGGAGGCAAGGAATCAGGGGCCAAACTAGATTCTGAAAAGGCATCATCAACAATGTCTAGTACAGGAGGTATAGCTAAAGGCCAATGCCGAGGCAGGAGTAAGAAATCCCTAAGCCTCTTTTTTGAATCAGAAAAGTCCTGGCTTTCCCAGTGGAAATGCTCCCTTAGAGTGTGCAAGGTCTCACCAAAAGAAAAATCCTCTGGAGGGGAAGCAGAGGAAATAAGAGTCCTCTGCATCAGAATCCTCATAAGTAGATAAGGGTAAATCCAGATCATCAGAAGAATCCGAAAAATCAGAATTCTGGTCAGAAGATTCATAAACAAATTCAGTTTTAGGTTTCTTAGAAGGGGGGGGGGGTTGGCTTACCCTGATTAGAGTTATAAGATCTTCAGCCGTTCTTATCATTTGTTTTTTAGGCATAGAGGCCTGAGCATGCGGCCTGGGCGTCGGTTTCTTAGGCATGATTCGAGGTTTAGGCCTTAAAGAAAATGGAGGCGTCGGTTTAATGTGCAAGTCCATCGGCCTGAATACACGCTCAGACGCCGGTGTCTGCACAGCAGCTCCAGACCCATCCAAGGTAGAGACATCCGCAGGTCCCACAGTTGAAGCATCTCTTGGCATACCGGACTCCGAATGGGTCTCAGTAGAGGCCGGCGAATTAGAAGTAGTGGGTATCAGGGGCTGCGAAAGGGCCTCACCGCGAACTGACGACTGGCTTAAGAGAAGCGTCGTCGGCAGCTTTGGACCTAGGCGGCCTGTCCCTGTCTTTATCTTTGTGTTTTTTTGGAATACCAGTAGTCGGATGGCTAACCGACAACATTTCTGGATAATTGAACCGAGAACCGAAATATTTAGAGGTGAAAATATACTGACAACAGATATTGTGTTCATTAAATAAAGCACAAAACCGACAGCAAGGTATATCGTGGTCAGATCCTAGGCAAGGAATACAGCACAAATGAAAATCTTTGTGAGGTATTTGCTTTCCACAAGAAATGCAATTATTAATTTTTACTGACATCGGTAAGGAGCAAGAAAAACTTTCCCCAGTGGGGTACTTAGCTTTAGTTGAAGACTTCGGTTCTGAAACTCGAAAACGAAAATTTCAGGAGTCGGCCCACCGGCACTTGTGAACTGCTTCTGCTTCGGTCACCGCACAGCAAGAAAGACTGATTTAATGGCATCAGCTGCATGTTTTATACCCCTGACGACCTGACATCACGGAAGAAGAGACAGCAACCGACGCAGGACCCAAGAGTTTGTTAATCAGGCCGACTGAGGGCTACTGCAAGCAGATAACCCAAATGTAATGACTACAACAGTGAAACACGAAGAACATCACCTGTTACAGGTCCACTGGTGGAGGTAGAGTTACCTATTTTGACTGTGTGCATTCTATCGGTAAGCCAGTTTGCAGCCCATCTGACAATGTGCAGGTTGTTCTCCAGCTGGGTGAGGTTATCACTGATGCCCGAGTGGGGAATAGTGTCAAAACCCTTGGCCATGTCCAGGTAGGCCATACACAGATTTACCTTTGTGCAGGGCTGGTGACTGTCTCATAGAAGTTCACCAAGTTCAAGAGGTAAGATCTCCCTTTAACGAAGCCAAACTGGGTCGGGTCGTTTGGAGGCTTCCTATATCTTTGTTGACAAGGTCCATGATTATTCTTTTCATAGCCTTGCAGATTAGGCTGGTCAGACTTATGGGTCTATAGTTCCCAGGGTCTGTGGAGTCACCTCCTTTATGCAACAGGATGAAGGTTGTTGTTTTCCATTCAGCAGGTACAAAATCAGCACTTTGACTGTGAGTACCCAGCGGTGCAGCTACTTGCTGTTTTAATCAATTTAGAATGCAGCCTGGGATATTATCAGATCCCATACAGGTTGTGCATTTGGCCTTGGAAAGAGTGTTTATGACCTGCACCTTGGAGATACTAGGTGGAAGGCAGTTGGTAGGGATGCTTTGAGGGATATGCGGTGGGGACGGGGGGGGGGAGTTTTCAATCAACCTGTTAGCTAGCAGGTTGGCTATTTCTGCAGGTTCAGCATATGTGGTGCCATTAACAACCAATTCTGTGCAGATGGGGGTTTTTCCTTTAATGTTTCTGACACAGCTAAAGAAGGCCTTATGGTTATCAATAGTGAAAGAGGCTAATCTGGATTTACAGTTAGCTTTAGAATGCCTTACGAAGTGTCTCACTTGTTTAAGCCGAGGAGGGAATGCTTCCAATTCATTGACCATTCCTCCCTGCTCTTGGATAGCAATTTCTTTCTTTTATTGTATAACCTGTTAATGGTGGATGTCCACCAGGTAGGCTTGTTCTTTCTTGAGGATCTTGTTTTGATCCTATAGGGTATGACTAAGTCAATACATTTGTAGAGATGCTTATACAAGGCATTACTGTAAATCCCAGTACAGGTGTCCATGCCATCAGTGAGGGCAGGGGCTATGAAGCTTTTAATGCCATCATGTATTAGGTTGTAACTGGCTTTGGAGAAGTTTTTAGTCTTGCTGCTGTTAATGGGGGGGGGGGGTCAGATGTTACTGTTACTACTAATGAGAGTGATTTATGATCAGACATCACTAGGGAGGGCTGCAAACAAGGCATGGTGCAACGATCACCCATGTTTCTGAGCACCAGATCCAGAATGTTTGGACCTCTTGTGGGGGGGGGGGGGTCAACCAACCGGTCCAGGGCATTGCAACTGATGAAGTCCAAGAACCTTTGGGCAAGTGTGTTAGTACATCTATAATTTACCCAATCTATGGATGGGTATTTAAAGTCACTTAAAACCATGGTGTTTGTTTGTATCTTAAGCAATTTAAGTAGGTCTAAGTATGCAGTGTGGGTATCCTGGTTCATGGTGGGGGTCCTATAACTGGCATTAACTTGGATGGAGAGAGGTCTTACCTACAGTCAACTGAACCTGGATTAGTTCAAGAAAATAGTTTTGTTTTAACTAATCTGGAGGTGTATTTATCTTTGATGAATACTGATATTCCACCTCCTTTAGTTCTCATACTTTCAGTTTGTGGTCTGTTATGGAAGGCTTTATAACCCAGTATGGTCGGGGTGCTTTCTACGGCCTTAAACCAAGTCTCTGTGACTGCATAGATGTCAGCATCTTCTAAGGTGAAGGCTGCTTCCAGTGAATGCAGTTTTATGCTTAAACACCTAACGTTTAGCAGCAGAACCTTAAGGTTGCTTTTTGAAGACATTTTTACATCAGGAATTTGTTGTTGTGACATTGCCAAAAAAAAAGCACTATGGCAGAGGCAAGAGCCTTAGCCAGAAATCTCAGAGGTGACAGATGAAGACTATCTCTGGCAAAGCAGTGTGGTCTATCTACTATGGGTATCCCAGGCTGACAGGTATTGGAGCCCCTTAGAATGACAACAGAAACTAAGCCAGTTGTTGAAGTCAATCACTTTTTGTTTACATTGCAGTATCATCTTAGGGGAAGGTAGTATGCTGCTCAAGGCTAAGTATATACTTGCCTGAGAGAGTGCAGTCATGTCTCTCTTTAATATAGTCCACTGAGGTACGTCTCAAGTCATTCACACTAACATGAACTAAGACAGAGTCATAACGGTACCTGTTGTGGAGAGAGCATATATGAACTGTCAAATACTGGCATGCAACAGACAGCTGACTATAACCTTCTCCTTGTCCAGCCTGGAGAGTGGGACATCTTTGTGTCTCACTATAGAGTCACCTATGACCAAAAATGTGGTTTAGATGTGCTTTACCTTGCTTTTTTGGTCAGACGCTTGTGCTTGTGGTTTTATGTGTTGTAGATACTGTATTAGGTGTGGCATGTTTGTGTTTTGGAGGTCTCTGGTGTTTAGGTAAATTTCTTGTGAGTACTTCTGCTTATGACAGTTTGTGTGTTAAGAGTGTGGTTTGTGCAGGAGGTGTAGTATGTGGGCTGGGCTTTCAACCTATTCAGTGTCACTGTTCTGTGAATGAGAGCTCACAAATTCAAAATTCTTAGTGTATATGCATCTCTCACAAATTGAGCTTGAGTGGTTTAGGAGTAGTGGGTTGTCAGTGTTCATGAGGTACTTGTTACACTGCCTCAGGATACCCATGTCAAATCAGGCTGTCAGGAGAAATGGATAACTGACCATCCATAATATGAGGCGTAAATTTGTGTACTTTAATGAGGATGGATGTGATTTAATTGGGGGCTTAATACTAGATCTATATTATTGGGGATCTCAAGGGGTACGAGACTATTAGGGAATAGGAGATTTCACTAAAAGTGGCAAAAGCTGCAGAAAGCCCATCTGAGGTGATCTCTGAGCAGCTAAGCACAATTTAAGGGACTCCACAGCTGCAACCTGGGCAGCTACTAAGGGAAACCAAATCTACTTTAGGTTTTGCATCTATAACCGCCAAAGGTTAGCTCCACTGGGTAGGTGCGCTACTTGCAAACAGATGCCTCGGATTGCTCAGATGAAGACAGTACAGCAGTGGCTGGTCTGCAAACTCTGTGGAGCTGTGTTAAAACAGGCACAAACCTGCACAAACACTGGACTTATGTAGCAGCTGTGAGAACCTTTTTTAAAACAAGTTAAGCAATTTTCAAACAAGATGGCCAATGGACATGTTCAATATTGAGTCTTATTCCAACAATCTCTAACTCAGATGGGTCCTCTGCTACATTCTTCGCCACAAGGGTGCAGGGGCCCTCTTAATATAAGATGGCTGGTTTTAGTGCTCAGATAATGCCAAACAGTCTAGATTCAGCAAATATGAATCTAGCCTACGCTATAATATACACAAGTCATAGAAAATACAAAGTGCAGGAAAAACGGTCTCAAACAGTAAACAGTTGCAGCAGTGAAACAGCAAAACAGTTAAAACTGCTAAATTACAGTTAAAAGTAGGTGGCAATTCAGTAACACACAGTTTAAAATTGTAGTACATTGAAGAAAAATACTTTTTTTCTGCAGATTTCAAATTTGCCTTGGATTCCATTTGGATTCACTCCAGAGATCAGAGAGAGCACACCAATCCTAAAGCAGCTCCTTTAAACAAAGTAATACCAAATCCAAGGTGTAAATGGAATAGGGAGGCAGAGAATTATATGAGACTGAATGAGTGTACTAATATGCCAGTGGAATAAGGTGTGCAAGGAGATTACAGCATAGTTTTTTATTTATTTGCTTTTTTTGTCCAACTGGGTTTGGGCAGAAGCTCTTTTCCATGGAGGCCTGGGAAGAAAAACTCCAACATATTACAAACATGATTAAACATACTGCAAACATGATTAAACAAACATTCAGTAATACACATGAACAGACATTAAGTAATATCTAATAACAATTACACATACATTTGCTAATTCAATGAAATCCACCTGAAGTAAAAACAACTATTAATACTTCATATTAAGCATCTGAAAAGGTGTATTTATGTTTGACATATAGATAATAGATCATGTAATTAGTGCTCAAAAATTTTAAAAAATTGAAGTGAGGGAAGGAGCTAAGTAAGACAGAAAATGTTAAGGCAGTGAAGAGGTGGGGTATAAAGCAGGTTCATAGACAATTATATATATGGCTCTCATAAGGTTTGATAGGGGTAGGTGGAGAGGTGCGTCACTATGCATATGGCTGGGAGATGCTAGTAAAACTGGTCATATGGCATGGGATTTTGAATGAACATAAATGGATCGACAACATGACAAGTTGATGACAGTGTGATTTATCTATCAGGTACACAGAAACAGTTTAATTAGAGAAGGAGTGAGACAGGAAGAAGAGATTAGGTGATATAATCAAATGAGTGGCACTGGCATTTGGTGAGTGTCTGGAGAACAGTCTTTCACTGTGTGCTGAATTTGGGGTAGGATGACGTCTCTTTCATGTGGTAGGAGACAGATTCACAGAGTTGGGGTCCTAGTATGGAGCAGCAGTAGTCTGTACAGTGGAGTTTTGTTTTACGGGATTGTAATGGAGATGTAGTGTACTTCAGGTTTCTGAAGCTATAGTATGGCAATTGCCTAACTGGTTTATTCCATTACTTTCTATACGTTCACCAGGCACATTGGCTGGTCTACTGATCTTTTTCAGCCACAACCCAGGTACAGTGAGCAGCAGTACACATATAATATAAATTACAGAATAAGCACAGAAAAAATGTGTAACTAGGAAGAAGCAAGTCGTAGCCTACAAAGTCTAAGTGCTTGTAAGTTGGCAATAAAATAGAAGTTATTTACTTATTATAGGTCTGGGTGTTCGTTATCCCTAGTCCATCCACTTTAACAAAAGGGGTAATTTGCCCCCTGCCAGATCCAACACAGCAACCTCTGCTACTCCAGAGCCTGTGCTCTTTCTCTTCTCTTCACATAATGCACCTGTCCTCCCCTGTAGCTCTCAGATTGGGTTTGCAGCCTAAATCAAAATGAACTTGAGGAAAGCAGGAGCAATAATAGTGGAAGGACAGGTTTACAAGATATGTCCATAGATATCAGCATCATGATGATTGGAGAGGGGGTGAATGACTCATCAGTGTGAATGGACTAAGGATAATGAATATCAGGGCATTATAGCAAGTTATAAGTTTTGTTTTTTTACACTATCCAGTCTATACTCAACTGGTAGGAAAGAATTCCCAGCTATTAACTCTTGGAGACATCATGACAGGATACCATAGAGAAAGCCAGCTCAGCTACAAAGCAGCACCTCAACTTAAGATCACACCCAGTTTGTAATGCTCGACAAAGGTCTACATAGTTGACCATGTTGCTGAAACAGAGAGGTCTGCAATAGGGGAATTCTTAAAAAGGACTATGGAATTTGCAATGGACCTTGTAGAATGTACCATACACTAACAATAAGGTTCAATTACTGATATGACAAGCATGCATAATGCAATCTGACAGCCAACTTGACAGAATAACCTTAGAAACATCAGGACCCTGAAGAGGAATAAAAAATGAAAAGCTGTCTGCCTTTTCTGAAATTTTTAGTATAATGCAAGTAAAAAAGGCAGCTGTGATGAACATCCAACAAGGGTACGAAACAAAACCAACTGAATACAAACTGGGAACACACGGAACAACTCTCCTGGCTGCTGCTGCATGGGTTTGTGTTCGAAGAGTAGGAAACAATCTCCTCTACTTAAATTATTTGGAAAAAAAGACTGAAACACAATTGGTCTAGTTTAGAGCAAGTTCTTAAGTGCTTATGTATAAAGGAGAGGCTGATTAAGATGAAGACTCTGTCTTTATGAAAATCTAAACAGGGAAGACTCGAAGAGAGACAGAATGTTGCTCCAAAACTCATCTGGCTGAAGTGATGGCTACAGGAATAAGGTCTTCCAGGGGAGATACCTTAAGTCAAAGATGGAGCTGGCTCATGGAGGACAGGAGTCAACTCCTCCAAAAACAAAGTTTAGATACCAGGGTGGAGCTGGATACTTAATGGGAAGTCACAGAAGGAAGGTACCTTCAAAAAAGGCTTCAGACTTCATCTGAGAGGCTAGATTTTGGGAACTAAAACTTTTAGTTATGTACTTACCATAACTTTAGATGTTTGGGATCCATCTCGCCTACATTCTGTACTGATGGGCTCGGAGCCGATCCCTCGGCTCCGACTCGGCACGCTATGCTATAGAGCGAGGCCTCTTATTGGTTGAGCTATTTCTTATCCCAGGATGCACCACCACTAATCCCCCAGATCTTGTTTGTCCGCATTCATGCACACATGCACAACTTGTTTATATAACATTGTTAGATGTTTCAAGATGAAACAACAGGATTCGGACCTTCTGATATCCTCTGATCTCCAAGGAAGGGGCAAGGAGCGTGCGTTATTAGGAATGTAGGCGAGATCGATCCCAAACATCTAAAGTTATGGTAAGTACATAACTAAAAGATGTTATGTGATCCTATCTCGCCTACATTCTGTACTGATGGGACAGCGTCCCTAGCACCTAAATCCTGGGTGGCTCATTGGAAAACACTCCTGAGCACTGTGGAACCAAATGAAGCTCGTCCTCTAGATGCCACATCCAATTTGTAGTGGGAAATGAAAGTGTGCGGGGAAGACCATGTAGCCGCAGCACAAATGTCACTAATGGCAAGCTTAGAATGAAATGCTACCGAAGTAGCCATAGCCCTTGTAGAATGAGCTTTGACAGAGGTGGTAAGCTCTTTATTAGAATAGGAATAAGCTTGAGTAATACAGTCCCTGATCCATTTGGCAATAGTGACTTTTGTGACGGCTTTGCCCAATTTATTGTCCGCAAAGGATACAAATAACTGATCTGTTTTCCTTGTTTGTTTGGTCCTATCTAAATAAAAACGCAACTGCCTGTGGACATCCATGTGTGGAATATGAATTCCGCTTTGTTAGAATACTTCGGAAAGAAGACTGGAAGTTCTAATGATTGTTGTAGGCAGAAACTGGAACAAACTTTAGGGACAAAAGATGGATTTGGCCTGAGAGATACTCTGTCTTTATGAAAAACCAAGTACGGAGGTTTTACAGACAAATCTTGAAGCTCTGAAACCCTTCTGGCAGAAGTAATCGCCACCAGAAAGGCAGTCTTCCACGATAGAAATTTTAAATCACATGTCGCTGCCGGTTCGAAGGGGAAGGAAGTTAAGGCGCGTAATACCACATCGAGATCCCATGGAGGAGCAGGATGAGAAATCGGAGGTCTTAAAAGCACAGCACCTTTCAAGAAGGTCTTACACAATCTGTTGCTCATTAAAGATGGGTTAATAGATTCGTGAAAATTGGAAATAGCTGCCAACTGAACCTTGATGGTAGAGACTGAAGAGCCTTGATTGAAAAGAGAAGTTAGAAATTTCAGTACTTCTGAAACAGGAATGGTGATGGGATCCAGGCCCCGGAGTTGAGCCCAAATAGCAAATCTTTTCCATTTGCTAGAATACAATTTCTTTGTAGCAGACTTGTGGGCCGAAGATAAAATGTGTACAACTTCTGGATCCAATGTATGACTCCTGACTATAGTCGGAAGAGGAGGAGCCAAGCCGTCAATTTTAAGGTGTGTAGGGACTGGTGGAATAGTCCCGACTGATAAACCAATAGGTCTGGGATCTGATCCAGGAACCATGGACCTTCCAGTGCATATTTCTGAAGATAGGGGAACCACACCTGACGAGGCCAGTAAGGAGCAACTAAGATCATTTTGCTCCCCAAGAGAGATGCCTTTTGGATCACCGTGGGAAGGAGAGGAACTGGAGGGAAGGCATAAAGCAAGCCGGTGGGCCACGGACGGGCTAGTGCGTCCATAGGGCTCTTCCCCGGAGCCGGGGTGAGGGAGAAGAACTTTTTGCACTTCGCATTTAGTGGAGTCGCAAAAAGGTCGCAACACGGAACTCCCCATTTGCTGAAAATCTGATTTGCAACTGTAGTGTTCAGAGACCATTCGTGAGGAGACAGGATGGTTCTGCTCAGTCTGTCAGCTATCACATTGGACTTGCCCGGGATATGAGTAGCCACTAGAAAGCGTTTGGTCGACACAGCCCATTCCCAAACTCTCATGGCCTCTCTGCAAAGAGGATAGGATCTGGTCCCTCCCTGTTTGTTCAGGTACCAGACAACTGACATGTCTGAGTGAACGGCAATTACGCCCTGAGGGAGGTAATCGTGAAGGGCTTGAAGGGACAGAAGCACTGCCCTCATTTCTAGGATGTTGATATGAAGTCGGGTCTCTTCTGGGTGCCATTTGCCTTGGACTGACCTGCCCAGGGAATGCCCCCCCCACCCCATCTGGGAGGCGTCCGTGGTCAAAGTGGCCGCAGGAGGAGGTGGAACAAAGGGTTGTCCCTGATCCAAATTGGAGGGCACTAGCCACCAGCGAAGGTCCCGTTTGCAGGTTTCCGTGATCTATATGAGGTGACTGAGAGGGAGTTCCTGAAAGGACCACTGAGCTGAAAGAAGCCACTGGAGAATTCTCATGTGCAACCTTGCCAGGGGAACTAGAAGAACCGTGGCGGACATGGATCCCAATAGCTGCAGGACCATTCTGGCTGGGGCTTTGGATCTGGGAAGTAAGGCTCGAACTTGAGCCTGTATGGTTTGTATCCTTTCTGTAGGAAGATAGACCCGCATTCGGTTTGAGTCTATCTCTACTCCGATGAATCTTATGCGTTGAGATGGCAGCAACACAGACTTTGGCCAATTGAAGGTGATTCCAAGGGAATTGCCCAGTGATATCGTGGCTTGTAGGCTCCACAATAGTAGATGCTTGGAGGTGGCAGCTAGGAGCCAGTCATCTAGATACGGAAACACCTGGAATCCTAGACTTCTCAGGTGAGCAGTCACTACCGCCAAACATTTGGTGAACACCCTGGGGGCTGTGGTGAGACCAAAGGGCAGCGCACGGAACTGGAAATGACTGCCTCCTAGGCTGAAGCGCAGATGTCTCCTGGGCGCTTGATGTACCAAGATATGGTAATAAGCATCCTTGAGATCTATGGAGCACATCCAAACACCTTTCTCCAGCAATGGGAGAATGGTTTGAAGGGTGACTATTCGGAACTTGGACTTTTTTACTGAACGATTTAGAATACTGAGATCCAAAATGGGCCTCAAGTCCCCGGTCTTTTTTGGCACCAAAAAGAATCTTGAGTAAGTCCCTAATCCGATCTGGTCTGCGGGGACCGGTTGGATGACTCCCTTTTGCAGCAGCTTTGAAACTTCTGAGGCTGCAGTTTCCCGTTGACTGGGTGGCGGGTCCGGAATTTTTTTGGACTGAGGTGGGGAGTGAGAGAAAGGGATGGCATAACCTCTGGCGATAATTCGAAGCACCCATCGGTCCTGAGTGATACCTTCCCAGGCTTTTAGGTGCCTTGAAAAACGACCCCCGACTGGCTCCGGAGTTGCACAGTCGGGCAATCCCTCAGGGACTGTGAAAGGCTGAAGAGCCACGAAAGGACTCGCGGTCTCCAGTGTTGCGAGGGCTTCTGCCGCCTCTGGGACGGCATCTTCCAGAAGAATTTCCCCCTCCCCTGCCTCTGGAAGGGGGATCGTCCTGCTGTGAGGGGTAAGCCTTCTGAGATCTACAGAACCACATTTTCCCTCCTCTTTTAGCCTTGGGGTAAGGCCGAAAGGGAGTGGAAAATCGTGCCCCTACGGCAGTCAAAGTCTTACCTTCTTGCTCGCAGCGGGTCAGTGTGTCCTTTACCATGGGTTCAAACAAGGAGGACCCATCAGAGGGGGCGTCGGCAAAGGAAGACTTAAAGGCCTCCGCAAAATGACACAGGCGGAGCCAGGCTTGTCTCCGTAGAGCAATGCCTGTACCCGCCGCTCTTCGGCCGCATAAGAAATGAGCCTCATGGACGAGTTTGAAATGGACGACAGTGTAGCCAGCTGAGAGCCAACCGTCTGGGCCAGCTCCTCAGGCAGGTTACCCAAGAGGGTATCGGAAAGTTCTTTAATCAGATCCCTCTGAAATCTGGTAAAGTGCGTGAGATAGTTCAAGGACCTTAATGTAAAGGCCGCTGAACTTAGGGTGCGCTTACCGTACCGATCCATGCTCCTAGACTCCTTATTAGGAGGATGGACGGACGTCAAAGCCTCTGCTACATCTTGCTGGGTAGCAGATGCCACCACCAAAGCATCTACAGCCACACCTTTAGTCAGGAACTCTTTTTCTGGGGGTGCTGAGAGGAATTTATTAGGACGAGCAGGCACCGGTTCCACAGAGTCTGGGTGTTCCCACGCCCTTCGACAGATCAAGTCCAAGAGCTCGTCAGGGTGGAGACACCCAGGAGGCGGAGGGCTGAGCCCGAAGGCCTTAAGGAACACCGACTCATCAGCAGAAGGGGGTTTGGATTGCCAGCCGCCTCGTTGTTTAAGGGCTTCCAGGATGTCTGCAAAGGAGACATCATCTGAGGACGACTTAGGGGACCCCTCTGCATCATCGAGATCAGTGTCTGATGTAAGAGACTCATCAGGGGAGTCAACGTGCTTCCTCTTGCACGATCTTTTCCTGGGGGGTTCTTCCGAAGAAGCTTCAGAAGGACCTCCAGGAGGGGGGGAAACCCCAGTGGGGGTGACCTCAGGCCCCAGGGCTCCGCTGTCTAAGGACAGGGTGACTGCCAAAGACCAAGTCTCGGTATGCAGGGAAGGAGCTGGGGAGACCGTGGAGGTAGCCAAAGATGACTTGGCTAACGCACTCCTCATAGCCCTGAAAGCGGGACCACCAGAATTCTGGGAGGGTCCCACCTCCGTGGCCACGATGGTAGACGGCACTCCCACAACCGACGCACCGAGAGGAAGGCTTGGGACCGAAAACATCAGTCCCGAAGAGTCCCCCCCCCCCGGGGCCGACAGAAGAAGTCCGAGTACCAAACTCCGACTCAAGAGCCGGAGTTGGAGTAAGGGTCGGGCCCGACCCTAAAGCCTCCATCGGTTCCACCAGCACCGGCTCCAACGGTGCCGAGGCTGTTGGAGGAGGAACCAAAGTAGCAGGGTGGACCATCGGCTCCGAAGCCGAATGGGCTGGAGCCGAAACTAACTTTTGAAACACCGGAGACTGGAAGAGTCTTAGGAGCACCCTGTCGATGTCCGAATCAGACATCTTGGAGGATCTAGATGACACCGATCGGGTCCAAACCGATGTCTCCATCGGCTCCATAGGACTAGGGGACCGGCTCCGACTAGATTGTATTACTATCGGTTCGAGGAGATTTCAAAACAATTTCCCTCGGTGCTGATGAGGACTTCGGCGAGGGAAGAGTCTGAGCCGGCAACCCTTATCAGCTCCAATATCAGTGGAGCCGATGAAGGTGACCGCCTCGATGCCCCAGTCCTCGGCTCCGAAACCAGAGGGGTCGAGACTGGAGGCATCGAGGCAGACCGTTCCCCTCGGCTCCAAGTCCGTGGAGCCGATGGAGAAGCCTGCCTAGGTTTTTTGGCAGTCGGTTCCGACAGACTGGTCAGAGCCGACGCTTTTTTCTTTTTTGAAGGAGAGGAAGAAGAAGATAAAGCCTCTTCGAAGGATGGCTTAATCAAGCCTTTTAGAATTAATTTGTTCTTCCTCTCCTGGAGGACTCTTGATGAAAAGGCGTGACACACGCTACATGACTCTTGTAGGTGCTTGGCACCTAAACAATAAACGCACGAGGAGTGGTCGTCCGTTATGGACATTTTATAACCACACCTCGCCCACTTTTTAAACCCAGAGGGTCTATGCTCCTTAGACATTGCAACAAACCTCTATAATAATATGGACAAAAAACTAACAAGTTTTAAGTTCAGAAAATATAAAGTTTTTTTTTTTTTTTTTTAAAACAACAATACAGTACTTGTATGCACAGAAAAGGAGAAAAAGAAGGTCAAGACCTTCTAACTTAAGCAGGTACTTGACACACAAATAACACTAGAAAAAATAGGGGAAGGCCACGGGAAACCTTCCCTTAACGAAAAACACAAATTCCTCAACAAATTTAGTCTAACACACTCGTATCACAACAGTAGCTGTTAAAACAGCTTTTGGTTCAAAAATAAGCAAATTCCTGACAGGAAAAGCCTGAATAAAACAGTACTTAGCCCAGCCAAGTTTGAGACCACGTCCTAGCTTGTAAGCGGCAAACAAGATCTGGGGGATTAGTGGTGGTGCATCCTGGGATACGAAATAGCTCAGCCAATAAGAGGCCTCGCTCTATAGCATAGCGTGCCGAGTCGGAGCCGAGGGATCGGCTCCGAGCCCATCAGTACAGAATGTAGGCGAGATAGGATCACATAACATCACTAAGTTGGAAATTGCTGCCAAATGAACTCTGATGGTAGAATAATTAGTGTTTAAATAGAAAAGGGTGGCTAGAAAATGCAAAACATAGGGAAATGGAAAAGAAAAAGGGTCTATCCTCTGCAGGGTCACCCAGAGGGGGGAAAAAAACTCTTTCATTTACTCTTAAAAAGTATATGAGTTTTATCATTCCAAGAAGTGGAAAAGATATGAATAACTCTGATGGGGCAAATGGCAGATTATTGTTCATCACTGTATGTGGAGAAACCACACAGTAAGTTTGGGGGACATGTCTGAACGACTCTCACAGGATTGGTGATACAACTGCTCCAAGTTTGGGATTAAGCATCCAGGGCTGCTTTCTAGGTAAGCCCATAGCATCTGTAACCATATTTGCCTTGGTCAGAAGGGGGCTATAATGAGAGAGGCCTTGCACAGGGATGACTTCTGCAGGAACACTGTCATCAGAGATAATGGAGAAAAGACAGGCCATTACTTGATTATGGTACCCCTTGGTATCTGTCCCTGTGGTGGGATAAGGATAAAACAGATGCTGTACAGTGTTGGCTAGGGATACAAACAGGTTGCAGCAAGGCTTGCCCCAGATGTGGAATATCATCTGTACTACGGATAGGTTGAGGGACCACTCAAAATGCATCTTCTCAACCTGTTTGCCAAATAGTTGGTCCATCCTGGAATGTGAACTGCTTACAGAAAACTTTGTGAAATATTGCCTTTGTCTCACTCTCATGAGCTCTTGACATAGGGTGAAGGACTGGATTCCCTTTGCTTACTGATATACTGTAAACAGACATGTTTGTCTGTATTGACATAAATCACAACTTGGGAAAGTTAGCCCTAAAGGGCCTGCAACGGTAGGATGAATTGCCCTCTTCTCCAGGGCAGTGATGGGAAAACTGGCCTCTTTTTTTAACATGTGAATTAAATCCTCACATGTATACATACTATCAGTGAATTGTTTATCATTGTTCCAAAGTTAAATGCTTGAGTGACAGGAAAACTCACATATGAGCTGACTGGAAGAATCAGGAGTACCTTAGACGTTGAAGCAGAGACTGGTGTTGGGAGATGGACATGATCAGGATTTGGTTCCTCCCCATTTATTCAGGAAACAACTATAGTTCTGCCTCCACTGCTTTTAAGATATTCTAGCTGAAAAAAGTATTGGAAACACTGCATTCAAATAGCGCATGCTAACATGAAGCAGTTTTTCTTGTTGAGACCACTTGCATTGACATGGCAAACTCCTGAAGTGGGCTTTCTATTATAACCTAAAGAATCCACAACTAGGCACTGGGTTTTAAATGGTGGAACTTAAGTGATTCTTACAGATTTGGTATCTGAATTTGCCCACCACTGGAATGTTTTACAAGAGTATTCAAAACCACTGTGCACCATTTTGAATTATTTTGTATTTGTGAAGTACACAATACCGAACTTCCCTAATTTCGAAAAACAGCTGTTAATGCCGAAAATGTCAATGATGACATTTTCGGCATTTAACAGCTATCCCACCCTTCCTTTAACTCCCTAACTAGCTAAACTATAATCCCGTTTATGCAGGGGGGCAAGCCCCCCTGCACCCCTCTGTGGGGGGCTGTGCCCCCCACCCCCACTAACTTAATATTCCAACGCCGAGATCACACTACAGTGAGGAAAGGGATGTATTTCCCTAACCGTATGGTACCGTGATCCCTTTACATGAGCGAACGTTATATTTACAAATGCACAGTCCATTTCCAAACATGACGTTCGCTCATGTAACCTGCGCACACATGAAGTATTCAAACTTTTGTTGTTAACCTATATATATATATATATATATATATATATATATATATACACACACACACACACACATACAAACTTCATTTATCAGCAGTTTAATTCAGTTCAGTTATTCACATAATCTCTAATGTTTGCACAAGTTGATTACATAACATCAAATTACCCTGAGAACTCCACAGACTGAACACTGGTCTTTGTAAATGGGCACTTACTAATTTTCAGATGAGATTCAATGTACTTTCTCCTGCTCTGCCGTTTCAGTTTCCTCTTTAACTGCCTCTCATACACCTTTTCACTTTTGTTTTCAACCTGTGTCTTACTGCTGATTGCCTTATCATTGTAGTCTCTTTTTATGCAAATATATGTATATAAAGTATGCTTGCTCTTGAATTGATGTTGCTTCCCATATAGTAACCAAAAAAGCCAAAAAAGAGTAGTCCAATGATAAAAACAGGTAACAAAACAACAATCGGACAGAAGGAAGGGTACCACGCTTGGGATCGACTCCTTTATTACCACCAAGAAATAATAAGTTCTCATAAAATATTAACACCAAACACTGAGTTCAAAATGTGTTTTCATCAAGGAAACACCTGTGACTTCATCAGATACAATAGTAAAAACAAGGAGCACACCTTTTATACATTTAAAATGAATTAAACTTAATTAAACTCATTTAGCATGATTAATTTGTTTTTAAAGAAACATATTCAAGGAACATCTTAAAAATCACATAAGTAAACATGAATAAATAAAAAAAAAGAAGTTATGTTCTTACCATAACATTCCATTTGAGTTGTTCATCTCGCCTTTGCTCTTACACGTGGGTACGGAGTCGATCCATCGGCTCCAAGTCGGCCGCTTTCCAAGCTCAAGATCTTTCAGTAGCTCGAGGCACAGTACCTATCCCATGATTCTCTCTGACTAACCCTCAGATCTAGTTTGCTGAATCCAGCAAAAAAAAAAACAGCCTACCCTACCCTAAATGTCAATATGTGCATATATCAAAACATATAAAAACATAAATGTACAGTTAACCACAGGAAGAAAGTCTGGTAGAAGTAAAGGACAGTAGACAAACCAAACCAGACCTCCAGTCATAACTGGTCTTCAAGAACCCAGAGGAGGATGGAGGGTGGGAAATGTAAGAACAAACGCGAGATGAACAACTCACATGGAATGTTATGGTAAGAACATAACTTCTTTATGTGAAGTTGTTCAATCTCGCCGTTTGTTCTTACACGTGGATAGCGTCCCAAGCACCCAAACCCTGGGTGGGTCACGGGAGTACATTCCTGAGAACAGTGGAACCAAAGGAAGCTCTGTCCCTGGGGGCCCTGCCCACTTTGTAATGAGTGATAAACGTATGTGGTTTTGACCAAGTGGCGGCTGTATAAATGGTGTCCAAAGGCAAACAAGCTGCGTGAGCTAGAGTTGTGGATACCACCCTAGTGGAATGAGCTTTCACCTTGTATTCTAAGGTCTGATTAGTTGAAGAGTATATAAACTTTATGCAATCTGATAACCATTTGGACAAGGTGACTTTAGACACAGATAGCCCTTTTTTGTTATCAGCGTAGGAGACAAAAAGCTGTTCAGATTTTCTAAAATCTATACTCCATTTTATTAGAATGATGTCTGAAAAAAGTGGGCAACTCAATAGACCGATTCAGATTAGTCTCGGAGCAGATCCCAAGTGGGATTTGTCCTGAGAATCACTCTATCAGGAAAAAATACCAAGTAAGGGGGCCTAATAGAAAGAGCTTGAAGTTCAGAAACTCTACGAGCTGAGGTAATAGCCACCAAAAATAATGTTTTCCAAGATATGAACTTCAAGGGGCAAGAGGATGCAGGCTCAAAGGGGGGAATTATCAGCTGAGATAATATTAAATTTAGGTTCCATGGTGCAACTGGATGTCTGAAGGGTGGCCTTAGGTGATGAGTCCCTTTCTAAAAGGCTTTACATAATCTGTGTGACATAAGATTATATCCTTCAATCCCCAAGTGAAAATTAGACATAGCGGCCAACTGAACTAACAGTGGCCGCTGCAGCACCTTCCTGAAAAATCATTGCGAGAAATTCCAGAACCATATCAAGAGGGGCAACAAAGGGATCAATATCATGTTAAGAGGCCCAGTAAACAAAACGTTTCCATTTACTACTGTACAGTTTCCTAGTGGAGACTTTATGAAAGGAAACCAGAATATGCTGAACTTCGGAAGACAGATTATATGAGCTGGCTAGGTTGGGAAGTGGAGCAGCCAAGCTGTCAGTTTGAGGGACTGAAGAGAGGGGTGAAGAACTCCTGATGAATGCGTCAGAAGGTCTGGCACTGGGTCCAGAAACCAAGGTTCTTCCAGTTGGTATTGATGAAGAAAGGGGAACCATATCTGCCGAGGCCAAAAAGGAGCTATCAGAATAACTGTCCTTCCCGAGCCCTTTGCTTTCATCAAGAATCTGGGAATCAGTGGGGTTGGAGGAAAGGCATAAAGAAGACCTGAGGGCCAATCATGCACAAATGAATCCCTGGGACTGTCCCCCGGTGGAGGGTTGAGGGCAAAGTAGCTTCTGCATTTGGCATTCATCGGGGATGCAAAAAAGGTCGCAGCAAGGCCACATTTTGTTTGAGGGGCCACTCGTGGGGTAACAAAATCGCTCTGCTCAGTCTGTCCGCTATCACGTTGAATTTCCCCAGGATGTGCGTTGCTAATATAAAGTGCCCGGTGGACACAGCCCACTTCCAAATCCTCAAAGCTTCTCGGCATAAGGGGTAAGATTTGGTTCCTCTCTGTTTGTTGATGTACCAGACTACCGACATGTTGTCTGTCTGAATCGCAATCGTCCCCTGAGGTAGAGAGTCGTGAAAGTGCTGCAATGCTAAAAGCACTGTTCTCAACTCCAGGACGGTGATGTATAAATGACATTCCATCTCTGACCAGGTGCCTTGGGCAATCTTTCCCTGAAAAGCCCCCCCCCCACCCTATCAGGGTAGCGTCCATGGTCACCGTGGCTACTGGAGGGGGTAATATAAACGGTCGACCTACTATCACCTGGTGGCTGTTCAACCACCAGAGAAGGTCTCTCTTGCAAGCATCTGTCAACAAAATCTTGAATGACATCTGGAGCTGTTGGTAGGACCACTGGGTGAAAAGCAACCATTGGAGTATCCGCATGTGCATCCGGCGCAGAAGTACTGCTATGAGGGAAGCTGCCATTGTGCCTAAGAGTTTAACACCTGAGAGGCAGGTACTTTCTTTTCTTGTAACAAGCATGACACTTGATTTCTTAGAGAGGTGACTCTTTCTAGAGATAATTTGACCATGGCAGTGGTGGTGTCTAGGTCTGTTCCGATAAATGAGATATGCTGCGATGGTAATAAAGCAGATTTTTCGAAATTTGTGGTTATTCCTAACCGAGAACAGAGATTGATCGTATAATCCCTGGACTGAATGAGTTGATGCCTGGTGATGGCGGATAGGAGCCAGTCATCCAGATACGGAAACACCCGGAATCCTAGACGCCTCAGGTGAGCCGTAACTACTGCCATACATTTGGTGAACACTCTGGAGGCTGTAGTGAGACCAAAGGGCAGAGCTTGAAATAGGCAATGACTGGCCCCCAGCCGGAAACGCAGGTGATCTCTTGAAGGTCTGGCCAATTTGATGTGGTAGTATGCATCCTTGAAATCTAAAGAGCACATCCAATCGCCCGTTCCCAGGAATGGGAGTATCGACTGAAGAGTGACCATCCAGAACATCTCCTTCTTTACAAATATATAGAGTTTGCTGAGATCTAAAATGGGCCTCCAGTCCCCTGTTTTCTTTGGAACTAAAAAGAATCTGGAGTAGGTTCCAGATCCTATCTGGTCCGCCGTGACTGGCTGGATGACTTTTTTTCTAGCAGGTTTTGGATTTCTGTAACTGCTTGATTCCTCAGACTGGGTGGAAAATCTGGGATTCTTTTTGTGGGTAACGGGGGTTCTACAAATGGAATGAGGTAACCTCTGGTAACTATGTTTTGTACCTAAGAATCTGATGTAATTCCTAGCCAGGTGTCTGGGTACAAAGCCAAGTGACTCCCGACTGCCTCCAGAGTAGAACAGTCGGGCCTACTCTCAGGAGCGCTGATAGGGCTTGCCAGGAAACTGCTCCCTGTCACCCTGGTTCTGCGGACCCCCTCTGCCGCCAAAGCAGCGTCTTTCCATTATTGCCCCCCAGCCCCTGAAGGGGGCTTCACTACGTGTGTTCTGGAAAGCTCCTTGGGACTTCCGGAACTACATTTTTCCACCTCTTTGCCCTTTGGGGTATGGTCTAGTAGGGGTGAAAAAATGGACTCCTACAGCAGATAGAGTCTTTCCTTCCTGCTCACACCTAGTGAGGGTCTCCATGACTTTAGGCCCAAACAATGAAGAGCCATCCAACGGGGTATTGACAAAGGAAGACTTGAAGGCTTCCACAAAGGAGCACAAGCGCATCCAGGACTGTCTCCGCAGAGCAATAACTGAAACTGCTGCTCGACTCGATCCCTCGGCTGCATAGGAAATGAGCCGCATGGATGAGTTGATGATGGAATTAAGGGTAGAAAGCTGAGCTGTAACCTTTTCCGAAACAGCCTCATCTGTGTTACCCTTTAGAGTATCTCCGAGTTCATGAAAGAGATCGCATTGAAGGCGAGTAAAATGGGTCAAGTAGTTAAGCAACCTCATGGCAAATGTCGCAGAACTAAAAATGCATTTCCCATATCTGTCCATCGTCCTGGAATCCTTATTAGGAGGATGGACAGTAGAAGAAGTCTCTGACATCTTTTTCTTGGTGGCCACCGCCACCACCATGGCATCAACAGGGATTCCTTTGGTGAGGGACAATTTCTCTTGAGGGGCAGTCATGAATTTATTGGGCCTCGAAAGGGACTGGCTCCATGGTGTCACGGGACTCCCACGCCCTTCGAGCGACCAGATCCATTAGTTCATCGAAGGGCGGAGTAACCCAGGATGTGGAGGGCTGAGACCCAAAGGCCTTCAGGAGCACCGACTCATCCTCAGGGTGAATGGACTGCCAGTCTCCCCTCTGCTTAAGTATTTCTAAGATGTCCGCAAAGGAGACATCCTCAGAGGGGGACCGTGGGGACCCTTCCGGTTCCTCTAAGTCAGTGTCTGATGTCAAGGATTCCTGAGGGGAATCCAAATGCCTCCTCTTGCAGAGTCTCTTTCTGGTAAATTCATCAGTGGGGGTGGCTGGTGAAGTTTCAGTACAGCAGGGTTTACCCAAAGGGGATACCTGAGGCTCTGGATCTCGTCGCTTAGTAGGTGCTTTAGACGAAGAGGCAGAACTTGGCATCTTCAGGGAGGAAGAGGAGAGACCTGTAGTGTGGGTCTGAACAGACAACACCCTCCTCATGGCATCAAAGGCCCTGGAGTCTCGGCCCGAGGAGGCCACCGGTTGTGAGGCGCAGGTGCCGAGGCCTCCGAACCCAAGGATGGAGCCAAGCTCACCTGCACCGAAGCCCCGAGGGGAAGTGTCGGAACTGACGCATCGGTCCAACTCTCCCCCCCAGAACCGATGAGAGGGTGTCAGATCCGAGACTCTTCGGGTGGCACAGAAGATGTCAGGGTGGGTGGAACCGAAGTCACTGGAACAGGACTCGGCTCCACATGTTCCATAAGTATCAGATCTTCCGCCTCCAGCTCCGAAGGCCTGGGTAGGCTCGGAGGAGGAGTAGTCACAGGCAATGAGGTGGGAACAGGGCTCAAACCCAGTTGGGACGAAGCCGAGAGCAATTTAGCCAATGCTGGGTTCTCCAAGAGCCTTTGCACCACATGGTCAACATCAATATCTGACATCCTTGAAGAGCGGGTCGAAGGGGCCGAAGAAGCTACAGACCTAAGTATTGGAGATTTTAAAGTCTTCGAGACCGGCTCCAAAACCAAAGGTTGGCTCCAAATCATCGGTTCGGCACACGGTTCCGAAGACCTAGGAACCGGTGACCGCACCTTAACAGAGGTGCTCGGAGCCGAAGACTTAGGCTCAGAGGACACCCGGGATGACTTCGACCCTTTCGAAGACTTGGAGGTCTGGTCAGACTTGTCCAAAACTTCTTGAAACTCAGGTGTTAAAGAGACCTCGATCAATCAGTTTCCTACGTCTCTCTAACAAAACTCTGCCACTAAAAGAGTGGCAGATGGAACAATCCTCCTGCAAATGGAGAGGTACCAAACAATAAACACAAGAAATGTGGTTATCTGTGATTGACATTTTTTGGCCACACTCACATCTTTTAAATCCGGACTTCTGCTTTTGGTCAGCCATCATGTCCAAGAGAAAGCACAATTAACAGATCCCTGATAATATCAAGTGCAACAGAACAATCCAAACATAACCTAATAACAATCTTGCCAAAAAGTGGGATAGGAGAAAAAGCTAGATCCCTGTACAACTATAGGAAAGGATGTAACCAACTGAAGAGAGGGCAATGCCCAAGAGCAACTCGCCCTAAAAAAGACAGTATAACAAGGGAATACTGGCAGAAAAAAACACACACACACACACACACACACACACACTATATATATATATATATATATATATATATATATATATATATATATGGATCCTTATCACATGGTCGACAGGCCATATTATCGACTTTCATTTGGTCGACAGTTCATTTGGTCAACAAGCAGTTTTATGAGAGGGGCTGTGCCCCGTGCCCCCCCCTAACTATATATATCAACTCCAGGGTTGCACAACATTGGGGCGGGGGGCAAATCTGCCTGTCGACCAAATGAATTGTCGACCAAATAAAAGTCGATCAAATGGCTTGTCGACCATCTCAGGTAGACCCATATATATATATATAGATATATATATATATATATATATATATATATATACATAAAGTAAACTTAGCTGTAGAAATACTTCTTAATAAACCTTCACTGGCTCGAGCACACTGAAGAATTACGATCCGTTGCAGCGGCAAACTAGACCTGGGGGTTAGTCAGACAGCATCATGGGATAGGTACTGTGCCTCAAGCTACTGAAAGATCTTGAGCTTGGAAAGCGGACGACTCGGAGCTGATGGATCGGCTCTGTACTCATATGTAAGAACAAACAGCGAGACTGAACAACTTCACATCACCATAATATAATTCATGTAAAATAGCTTTTCCTATAAAAAATAAAAATTATTTTAAAATTGTATATAATAAATATAAATTTATTGCTTTGTTATAATTTAGCAGATCTAAGTTTCAAAAGGGGCAGCAAGGAAATATTTAATCCAGGAGGTTTAATGGCCTCCAACACTACATGCCAAAAGGTCTCCCTGTACTCTAGTCTTGTCTCCCAGGGGCCCCCACTGGCTTCTTTGAGCACTGACTCTATAACATAAAAAGAAAAACTGGCATGGGCATAATCAGGAGTGTGTCTATATAGTGCATTCCTGCGATTCTTCTTCTTAACGTCATTAGGTGTTCATAAATTCTATGTTTGAATTGCCTTATGTTTTTCCAGTATAGAAACTCTCACATGCTCCACATAGAACTAGGTACACCAATCCTTGGGAATTACAATTAAAATAATTTTTAGAGTTTAACAAATAATGTATTGCTGTAATGTATACCTCCTCACCTTGTATAATATAGGCACACTGGGCACAAGCTCCACATTTATATGTACCTCTTTTTCTGTGGGAATATACACTAGAATTACCAGAATGTTCTAACAGATTTTTAATGTTTTGCCCTTTTCTGAACACCACCTTAACAGGCTTGTTTTCTAGATTATCTAAATCTGTTAGTTCAGTAAACTGGTTCCATTCCTTCTCCACAATGTTCTTAATTTGTTACGCATTTCCACTAAAATTGGTGACAAACGCCCTACCATAACCAGTTGATGTCCCCAAAATGGGTGCAAATCTGTCTTTACGGCCTTGCAACACTTCACCAGAAATAGTGGAAATAAGTTCAATAGGATAACCCCTTTCAAGAAACATCTGTTCTAATTTATGACGTTCTAACAGAAAATCTGTATCCAAAGATGTCATATGACTAGCACGAATAAGTTGTCCTTTGACAATTCCTTTCTTCTGTAAGAAGGGGTGTGCACTAGTAAAACTGATATAAGCCTTGGAAAATGTAGGTTTTCTATAAATAGACTTTAAACCCTGACTTAATGTATGTAAAGAAACATCCAAATAATCCAGTCTTTCAGAAGTTACAGTAAGTGTAAACTGGAGAAAAGTAGTAGTTTGTGTAAGGCATTGTATAAATTCTTCCAACAAGTCATTATTACCTACCCAGAAGATACAAATATCATCCAAATATCGAGTGTAAAATGTCCAAAAGACAAGGTAATGACTAGTATGAACAAATTTACTTTCCCACACTGACAGAATAATGTCAACGTAAGTGGGGGTACAACTGGCCCCCATGGTAACTCCTCGTTCTTGTAGAATTAATTCAAGAACAAGAAATTGTTTTTGAGGACAAGGTCTGCCAGTTCTAAACAAAGATAGATGTCCTTCTCTGTTGTTCCTTTCTGGGACCTAAGTGCATCTTCAAGCCAGTCTAACCCTATATTGTGAGGAATAACTGAAAAGTGATCCACCACATCAGTCGTGACGAATTTCAAATTGTTGGAGAAATATTCAGGTTTTATCCTAGCCAAAAATTCCCAAGAATCCTTAGTAATGCGAGTTTCACCACCCCACAAAGTTTTTACTTTTCAGTCTAAATATTAAGCTAGGGGTGCAATTTTGGAGCCTTCAGAGGCAACTATGGGTCTTAAGGGGGATCTTCAATGTTCTTGTGGACCTTGGGTATTCCAAAAATAGAAGGAACCATAGGTGTATTGTTTTCCAGGTATTTGTAGCTATCAAAATCTATAACCCCTTGATCAAAGAGGTCTTTCAAAGCAAAATCAATTTTCTTGCAAGCGATATTAATCTCGTTACTAGAATCCTTGCTGTAGCTATCCTCATCCTGTAAAATGGAACATCTTAGCCTCATATAAAATTTTGTGCATAAGGACAATCCCTCTTCCCTTATCTGGCTCCATTACTCTGAGTTGTGGATTCATACATAGTTCTGTAAGTAACATGTTCTCATTTTGGCTTAAATTAAACTTGATCTCGGAATTTTTAAGGTGTGTTCTAATTTTGTTCTCCAGCACACTCTCCAAATTCCTCAACTCTGGGTGTACTGGGAGGCTAAAAGTACTAGCTTTTCTTGGAGCAGTATGGAGGTGTGTTCCCTCCAAACATACATTCTAAATTAAGCTTCCTTATAAGCAGTTTTAAATCTAAAATAACTTGTGCTAAGCTACTTTTTTTAGCAGGAATAAACTTAAATCCTTTAATAAACATACTAAAAAATTTGTGAGTAACTTCAACACTGCTGCAGTTGTAAATACAAAACCCCTACCAACTAATGACATTTGGATGGTCAGTGTGGAAACTGGTGGGCTGGTTGTCACCTGTTAACGTTGGCTGCCCCTGTATCCCCCTCCCCTCTGGTTGTAAGTAACCCTGTGAAAATGGTTATTGTTGTTGTGTCCGTTTCACAACCTTTCTGACCTGCACGGTGGTGTGCGTTCATAACCATTGTCACCATTATCAGGAACAGAATGTGCTTCCTGTTGATGTCCATTTCCCATTTGTTGGTTGGAATGTATTTCATTGGAAAAAATATTGCCCTCATCAATAGGATATGGTATATTATTAAAGATTTTAGGCAGTGGATAATGTTTCCCCTTCCTATATTGTTTAATAGCTCTATCGAGTTTCTTAAATTTTCTATTCAAAATAACATCACATTTCTTATCAATACACTTTAACTTCAGAATATCTATTTTCTGCCTCCAACTGAAATACATCATTAGTAACACATGTATTAAAAACATCTACATGAAGTTGAAGCGTAGCCATCTCACGCTCATTATTTTGAATAATGGCTTTTAAAATGTCTAACCCGTATCTGTCGAAAATACTAAGCAATTTTCTATGAAATTCAGAGCCGGGTTTAACACTGAGTATTTAAAGACCTGAAGGCCTTTAGGAACAATTGCCAGTTTAATACAGTCATTTAAATATGCATTGTCTATGGAAAGAGTTTTGTACCTCATAAGAGTGTCTTGCAATTTAAGGCTCTCCCTGTATGTGTCAGATGTTGAATCATTGGTAGATAATCCTGGTCTGTTTTGAAATTCAGGTATTTCATGTAGCCATGTAGAAAAATCAGCTCGTTCTTCCAAATTACGGTCATGTCTTGCTTCCTGAGAGTCCTACTGCTGAGATCTCAGTAGCGTAGGACTGTTGTTCCAGGCTGTTGCATGCAAAACCGGCTGGTTAGAATTGCTGTCAGCATTAGACCTGAGGCAATTTCAAAGTTGCTGCATTTCTGGACATAGCAGAGCTTCCTGATTACTAGGCAAGGAAGAGCTAGACAGCAAAACAGTCAATCCTTGGCTGATGGGAGTCAATAAATGCACAAGCTGGGTTAATTGTCCTATGACCCTGCATATTTCACCCACTTCTAAACCTCAAGGTCCTGCTGAACATGTTGTGGGTGAATTACGCCCTTCCAGAGTCTCCATAGTTACCAAAAAGCCAAAAAGTAGTAATCCAATGATACAAACAGGTAACCAAACAACAATCGGACAGAAGGAAGGGCACCACACTTAGAATCGACTCCTTTATTACCACCAAGAAATAATAAGTTTTCATAAAATATTAACACCAAACACTGCATTCAAAATGAGTTTTCGTCAAGGAAACACCTGTGACTTTATCAGATACAATAGTAAAAACAAGGAGCACACCTTTTATACATTTAAAATCAATTAAACTTGATTAAACTCATTTAGCATGATTCATTTGTTTTTAAAGAAACATATTCAAGGAACAACTTAAAAAACACATAAGTAAAGATGAATAAATAAAAACACCATAATATAATTCATGTAAAATAGATTTTCCTATGAAAAATATAAATTATTTTAAAATTGTATATAACAAATATAAAACTTTATTGCTTTGTTATAATTTAGCAGATCTAAGTTTCAAAAGGGGCAACAAGGAAATATTAACATTTAATCCAGGAGGCTTATTGGCCTCCAACACTACTTGCCAAAAGGTCTCCCTGTATTCTAGTCTCATCTCCCAGGGGGCACCCTCTGGCTTCTTTGAGCACTGATTCTACAACATAAAAAGAAAAACTGGCATGGACAGAATCAAGAGTGTGTCTATATAGTGCATTTCTGATATTCTTTAGTTGGCAGGGGTTTTGTATTTACAACTACGGCAGTGTTGAAGTTACTCACAAACTTTTTAGTTTGTTTATTAAAGGATATAAGTTTATTCCTGCTAAAAAAAGTAGCTCAGCACAAGTTATTTTAGATTTAAAACTGCTTATAAGGAAACTTAATTTAGAATGTATGTTTGGAGGGAACACACCAACTATGATTACTGATACTGCTCTGAGAAATGTTAGCACTTTTAACCTCCCAATACACCCACATTTGAGGATTCTGGAGAGTGTGCTGGAGAACAAAATTAGAACACACCTTAAAAATTCCAAGATCAAGTTTACTTTAAGCCAAAGTGAGAACATGTTGCTTACAGAACTATGTATGAATCCACAACTCAGAGCAATGGAGCCAGATAAGGGAGGGGGGACTGTTTTTATGCTCAAAATTTTATCAAAAGCTAAGATGTTTTCCATTTTACAGGATGAGGATAGCTACAGCAAGGATTCTAGTAACAAGATGAATATCTCTTTCAAGAAAATTAATTTTGCTTTGAAAGACCTCTTTGATCAAGGGGTTATAGATTTTGATACCTACAAATTCCTGGAGAACAATATACCTAGGGTTCCTTCCATTTTTGGAATACCCAAGGTCCATAAGAACATTGAAGATCCCCCCTTAAGACCCACAGTTGCCTCTGAAGGCTCCAAAATCGCACCCCTAGCTAAATATTTAGACTGGAAATTAAAAACTTTATGGGGTGTTGAAACTCGCATTACTAAGGATTCCTGGGAATTTTTGGCTAGGATAAAACCTGAATATTTCTCCAACAATTTGAAATCTGTCACGACTGACGTGGTGGGTCTATTTTCAGTCATTACTCACAATATAGGGTTAGACTGGCTTGAAGATGCAATTAGGTCCCAGACAGGAACAACAGAGAATGACATCTATCTTTGTTTAGAACTGGCAGAGCTTGTCCTCAAAAACAATTTCTTGTTCTTTGAGGAAGAATTTTTTCGGCAAGAACGACAAGTTGCCATGGGGGCCAGCTGTGCCCCCACTTACGCTGACATTATTCTGTCAGTCTGGGAACATAAATTTCATACTAGTCATTACCATGTCTTTTGGACATTTTACACTCAATATTTGGACAATACTTGTATCTTTTGGGTAGGTAATAAGGACTTGTTGGAAGAATTTATACAATGCCTTACACAAACTATGACTTTTCTCCAGTTTACACATACTGTAACATCTGAAAGACTGGATTATTAGATGTTTCTTTGCATAAATTAAGTCAGGGTTTCAAGTCTATTTACAGAAAACCTACATTTTCCAAGGCTTACATCAGTTTTACTAGTGCACACCCCTTCTTTCAGAAGAAAGGAATTGTCAAAGGACAACTTATTCGTGCTAGTCATATGATATCTTTGGATACAGATTTTCTATCAGAATGTCATAAATTAGAACAGATGTTTCTTGAAAGGGGGTTATCCTATTGAACTTATTTGCACTATTTCTGGTGAAGTGTTGCAAGGCCGTAAAGACAGATTTGCACCCATTTTGGGGAGTGGAATCAAATTCTCCTAAACTCTTGGTGAGGGGACATCAACTGGTTATGGTAGGGAGTTTGTCACCAATTTTAGTGGAAATGCGTAACAAATTAAGAACATTGTGGAGAATGAATGGAACCAGTTTACTGAACTAACAGATTTAGATAACTTAAAAAACAAGCCTGTTAAGGTGGTGTTCAGAAAAGGGCAAAACATTAAAAATCTGTTAGAACATTCTGGTAATTCTAGTGTATATTCCCACAGAAAAAGAGGTACATATAAATGTGGAGCTTGTGCCCAGTGTGCCTATATTATACAAGGTGAGGAGGTATACATTACAGCAATACATTATTTGTTAAACTCTAAAAATTATTTTAATTGTAATTCCCAAGGACTGGTGTACCTAATTCTATGTGGAGCTTGTGAGAATTTGAAGAATAGTAGGAATGCACTATATAGACACACTCTTAATTGTGCCCATGCCAGTTTTTCTTTTTATGTTATAGAATCAGTGCTCAAAGAAGCCAGAGGGGGGCCCTGGGAGATGAGACTACAATACAGGGAGACCTTTTGGCAAGTAGTGTTGGAGGCCAATAAGCCTCCTGGATTAAATGATAATATTTCCTTGCTGCCCCTTTTGAAACTTAGATCTGCTAAATTATAACAAAGCAATAAATTTATATTTATTATATACAATTTTAAAATAATTTATATTTTTTCATAGGAAAATCTTTTTTACATGAATTATACTATGATGTTTTTATTTATTCATGTTTACTTATGTGGTTTTTAAGATGTTCTTTGAATATGTTTCTTTATCATGTTAAATGAGTTTAAGTTTAATTGATTTTAAATGTATAAAAGGTGTGCTTCTTGTTTTTACTATTGTATCTGATGAAGTCACTGATGTTTCCTTGATGAAAATGCATTTTGAACTCAGTGTTCGGCGTTAATATCTTATGAGAACTTCTTATTTCTTGGTGGTACTAAAGTAGTCAAGTCCCAAGCGTGGTGCTATTCCTTCTGTCCAACTTTTGTCCCATATAACAACCTTTGTTTATCTGTATGCTTCTTTGTTACCATGCATGTAATTCGGGCTGAGCCTGCAACTGGTCACTCATGATTAGTGCTCTAACCTAGCAAACAAAATGCAAATATAGAATATCCCAGGAATATTTTATGACAAAATGCAAAAATAGAATATCCCAGGAAGCCCAAGCTGCTGAGTGACCCTGGCCCCAGCGACTTTAGCCATCATAATACCCAGCTCACTGAGCTTCATATCCTGTCCTTGGGAATCTGACTCCTCTGACCTGAAGGCTAAGGACCCACTCCAATCTCGTGTTTCAGCATAGCATCTACCATCCTGCTCCCCAAAGTATTAAAAAGGAAGCAAAATACCCAGCTCACTGAGCTCCATATCCTGTCCTTGGGAATCTGACTCCTCTGACCTGAAGGCTAAGGACCCACTCCAATCTGGTGTTACAGCATAGCGTCTACCATCCTGCTCCCCAAAATATTAAAAAGGAAGTAAAAGTATGTTTGTATCCCAAACCTGCCAGTACATTCTAGAATTGTTACAACTAATTTATGGTGGCTAACAGGTCGCTTTAAGCCAGGATAGCCAGCTGCCATTCCTGTATAAACTGTGCACCTTTCCTCTGTACTAGCTTTGTACCTTACTTCTAGCCTCTTAGTTTATATCCCTGGCCTGTCCTCTCAGAATCTCCACTGTACTTTAGAGTTCTTCCACTAGGTGGCAACCTCTCCCAGCTCTTCTCCCCTCTCAGTTTGCCTGCTACCTCTGCATCTAATCTTTTTCCTATCCCTGGCCCAAGTTTCATGGTTAAATATTCTCCACTTCATCTCTGTGACTACTCTATTGCTCTCCATTTCATCCTTTTATATATTGTATTTTACCTACTAAACCCCCTCCTATACTCCTCCCACTTCTACCGTATCTCTTTTCACACGTCTTATATTACTCTACCTTACATCATATGCTTTTTCACTGATTGTTCTTTTCAACATTCCTCCCTCTCTTGTCTCTACCCGCTCCCTTCGCCCTGCCGGCTCACTCCGCTCCCCTACCCTACCTCCAAATCCCACCCACCCCCAGAGGCCCTGGACCTATACTACCTTACCACACCCTCTTCCCCATCCCACCAATTAGACATCCCCACTACTCTAATTGTTTAGAACCACACCCCCACCTGACATCTAACCACTAACAATTTCCCTCCCCTTAAACTAATTTACCACATCCTATTTCCTCTCTGTCTTATTTTAATGCTAACACCTACAAATCACTCTTATCCAAACATAGTAACATGCCTACAACAAACATGCTAACACACTCTACCCTTACCAAGCTACTACTCATTACCACACTCATACCTATTCTAACCTCAGCCTATCTCCTTACCTCCTATGAAAACCTGATACATCTACAGTTTTACTACCCCTCCAAACAAACAGCTACAGAGACTCTTACTCTCTCCATAGTCATATAAACATTATAGTCATACCTAACTACCTGCTAGCCAAATATCACAGATTTACACACATTAAATATTATAGTCTCATAGTAAAGAAAGATAAGTATCCAAATATTAATATACATAATCCCAGACTAAGACTAAAAAACCTCTCCTTAAAAGATGGTAACATTCATCCTAACCCTGGCCCGACAAATATCTCAACAAATGAAACTCACATCCACAATCCTTCTGTCCCACTAATTCCCTCTCGACCACCCAACGCACTCCTATTAGCACAAATCAATATTCAGAGTTTAAACAATAAAGTAGCCCATTCTCCTAGAAGTTCACTCCTTTGATATCCCTATGTATGACTGAACATGGTTAAAACCTGGAACTAAAGATAATGAAATTATCCCTCCAGGATATAATATAGTGAGACAAGACTGCATAAAGCGTAAGGGAGGGGGAGTAGCAGTTCTTTTTAAAGATGGCCTGCAAATCACCTCTTCACCATATAACTCACCCTTGGACAATAATGCAGAAGTCCTCATTTCCAGACTACAACTCAACCCAAGTAAGTCCTTATACATTATCTGTATCTACCTACCACCTGGTAATAACACCAATACAATAGAGGTTATCCTAGACTGGGTGTCAACAACTTACCCACAAGAAACAATAATACTAGGGGACTTTAATATGGATTGAAAATGTGTTAATATTGAAAATCTTACCTCCCATATCAGCCTTCATGTTTTCTCTCAAACCATCAACTCCACAACCAGAATAAACAAACCAAGCAAAAAAGAGAGCACCTTAGATTGGATTCTTACCAATAAACTTCACCAAACCTATAAAGTAGGAACCTTACCTGATGATATAAGTGATCACTCATTGACCTATATTATCAGGCAAAAGAATTACATTTTAACCCCCCCCCCCCCACATATAAAAACTCACGGAATACCAAACACTTTAACCTTATGCAATTCCAAAATGAGCTGAGTGCATGTGACTGGAACCCTCTAAAAAGACTTCCACTTGAAGAGGCTGTTAAATACTTTAACTCTAAATTCTTAGCTATCCTAGACCAACATGCACCTAAGCGTTACATTAGAATCAAGTCAAAACCAGCCCCCTGCCTCTCAAAAGAAACCAGACAAAACATCCTAATCAGGAACAAATCATGGGCTAAGTGGCATGCCACCAAAAATATCTAACACTGGTACCTCATATCCCCAGACTCCACCACCAAACTCTTAGGAAGTACAATGGATAATAACCTTACCTTTGATAGCCATATTAACAACACTATAAAAACAGTAAACAGAAAAATGGGCTCTCTATGCAGGATTAAATACTTCCTGACTCCTACAGCCAGAACCACAATTGCCCTTTCCTATCTAATCTCAACTCGGTTTTACGCCTCACCCATACACACTAATTTGAAAAAAAAAATGAGTCTTCTCAAGTTAGCTAACTCCTACAATAACATTGCCAGAATTGCCTCTGGGAATCCCTTTAGAACTCACCATTGTCAAAATCTAAAACAGCTCGGTTGGCTAGAACTACAAAACCAACTCCATCTTACCCAGCTTACCACTGTCCATAAAATCCTAAATCAACTTAACACTCCTATCCTCTCTAACCTCATCATCCCCTACAAAAATCTTAATATATTACGCTCTTCAAGTAAACTCCTAGTTAGTATAATCAAGGCCAACAACTTGGCAGGGGATTCCCTGTTCTCAAACACTGCTGGAAAATTCTGGAACCTACTACCTAATGAACTCACTTCACTCACCGCCGTACACCTCTTTAAACAAAACCTCAAAAGACACCTCAAATCGCATTGGCTATGCCCCTGCAGTAACCCTGACTAATTCTGTGCCTCTCCACTAATATTTTCCAAGATCCTATTTTCTAAGATTCCACTTTGTTTAATTAAGTTATCTCTTCTCACTACCTCTGACTGTAGAAATCATAGTCATAGAAACCTATAGGAACTACCTATGAACATTAAGTATTATCTACTGCAAATTATTTCTTGTATCATACTGTTAAAACAGGAACAAACCAATTTGCCGACAAACAATAAGCAGTGCTCAGAAAGAAAAAATAATATTAATGAAACCATGCAGGCCCAACTATGAGGCTGATGCAGAGTCACAAGTGAAATGAAAACAAAAATCCCATCTTTAAATCAAATGAAGGCAAAATCCTCAGGTTAAAATCCAGCTTTAAAATTTCCACTGCAGGTCAGATGGCGCTTTCACTCATTCATTTGACAGGAATCAGATCATGTAACAAATACCTTCAAGTACATAGGCTACATTTATGGATTCAGCTCTTTAACATGGCTGCTTCTTGTTGCTATTCCTTGAGTTAATCTAAACAAGATATATACATATAAACATGAGATGTATAAAATGAATATAAAAAACCTATAAAAACATATAGCTTCATGAGCCTCAAGATGCTCTAATGCACCCACGCCTTCAGAAATTTCAAGCCTCCAAAAACATATATGTGCATATTTGGCCCGTTAGTGGCTTACTAAACATTCCTCCGTTTGTTTAACATAGGTTTAATTGGAGGCTCTCTCATTGAGACCTAAACCCGATCATTTCTCATCAACTGTCCACATACTCAAGCCGACCATCACTATGGTTCCTGATGTCACCTCCTCGTACCTGGCGCAAATAATATTCTCAAGAGGGATAAATAGGAAATAAACGCCCAGATTACTGCTTGGGCTCGTGCTTAGCATTCAGGCATTGTGAGGTGAAACTGTCTAATGTGGTAAATAATTCTCTTTAGTCCACTTTAAAAGCGGCGATTGGTTTGCCAACACAGGTTCGTCAGCATAATTGGCACACTGTATTCATCTTCAACTGATAGTATCACAGGGCCGTACAGCATGTGTATATGCTAAAGGATTGGTGTGCATCAGGATGTTCAAAAAAAAATGGACTGAGGTCAGAAATTACAATAATTACAAGCGTCCACGTTTTTTTGTGTGTTCAAGAGCGTGATATTCATCCCTTTTGAATAACATAGCATTAAAAGAAAATTTAATTTGTTCTATATAAAGAGGGTTTAGTCCCCACAAGTTTACCCGATGGTTGGTCAGCGTACGACAGGCCAAACAGTGTTTATTGTGTACTTATCTCGACAATCAGTACTATAATAAAGAAACCCTTACATAGGTTGATCTATCACAACTACCATTGTCTGTTGCTTGGATCACCGGTAATAACTGGTCCAAAATAAGGGGCTGCCGCCATGAGTCTAGGATTTATTGACATCTAAGAGATTGGACTCTATTCTTTGTGACTATAGCAACGCCCTATTGCTATCCTTGGTCTCCTTCATTTAGGAAAAGCCTTCTTCTGTGGCATTTTAGCCTAGAGGTTCTCATCCCTGGCCTCTAATGATATTCTTATTTTGTACGTGGATAACAGCATACTTGTACGCTGTAATAAGTATTAAAATAGGCACTGGTTTCCTATAGACACCTGTATTAATCAATAGTGATACTAACTTTTCTATATACAAAATAAGAAATTCTATCTTCTCTCTCTAGATGATTTCATACTGAAGGTTAAATAACTGATGAGGTTGTTCCATATAGTATGGAACCACTAACAATCATCAACTCTGCCTCCACATAAAACAACGTCATCCTGAAAGCGTCCGGAATTTAAACATTTCTAAATTAAAGAGACTCTCAAATTCCCAAAATTACAAAAATCAAGTTATCAACGTCACAAATGCCACCTAGGTGTAGGTGTACTGAAAGATTCCAAACAGTTTTTAACAGATTTGTATGACTGCCATATTGGCATTTGTGGCTGGCTATTTATTTTAACAACGTTAAATGTGAGTAGAGAAAGACTGTGTTTTAAAATTGTATATGGCTGATTTATATCACTGAGTATCTGCCTCTTACATGAGTGAATATACATCGGTTAAAGTGAACCTAATATTACATTTATATGAACTCATTTGAATAACAATCTGTTCACCTATGACAACAAGTTTTTACCAACAATTGTTAAAATGCCACAGACACCTTGTGCCAACAACTATGCAAACATGTTTTGGCAAGGCTAGAATTTGAGAGTCTCTTTTAATTTAAGATTGTTTAAACAACATGTAACTTTTATGACTTAGACCGTGGATAGCGTTTTTGTTTTATATTTTAGACCAGTTATTATTGTTTGTCCTCCTACAACAATTGAACAACTCACTGATGATTTAACGCTTCAGTATGAATCATTCTAGAAGAAAAAGATAGAATTTCTTGACAAGTATATAGAAAAGTTAGCACTGGCTCTGATTAATACAGGTGTCTATAGGAAACCTTGCTATTTGTATACTCTATTACAGCGTGATAGTATGCCTACAACATATTCTAGCTATAGGTGAATGTTAAAATGAGAACCTCTAGGTTAAATGCCACAGATAAAATTTTATAATAAATGATGGCACATATGTTTTTTTACCCTGAAATAGATTTCCCTATGTACTTGAAGGTCTTTGTTACATGATCTGATGAAGCTCAAATGAATGATGAAAGCGCTTATCGACCTGAGTGGAAATTAAAGTTGGATTTTTAACTGAAGGATTTTGCCCTTCATTTGGTTTTAACCTGAGGATTTTTGCCTTTCATTTTACTTGTGACTTAAAACAGTTGCTTTACCCTGTATGCCATTTCTTGTAATATTCTTTTCATTTTTCTATGTTACTACTACATTTAGTGTTGTTTATAATCCTTATTATCTTGTTTAGATTTAGAACTGCTTTCTTATTTTTAGTGTTTCTAGTGGAGCTTTTCTCCCCGGGCCTCTACTGTAAATGGAAATATATCCAGCTAGACTAGCCCGGTTAACAAATGTAAAATAAAATAAATAAAAAATATTAAATAAAAATTTAAATTAAATTAATCAATTAATTAATAATTACTTGGATTTTTTAGGTTACTGGAGAATGTTTTGATTGAGGTAATTTTTACGATAAGGTTACACCGAGTCCAACAGCTTTGTTACATACAAACAGAAGTGTGTGCCACCACACCAGTTGTTTGTATTGGTCACCTGCAGGATGTTTGGGGGTATGTGAGCAAAGAGTTCTTGTTGGAACAGATTATTGTGCAGAACTCATAAAGAAGGGCATTTGCTATGTGTAAACAGCATTTTATGACTAGATTTGTATCACTATGTCAGTAAGTGATGTAGCTATAATAGAGTGTATTTTTGTAAGACATTATAATTGTGAGTTTGATTTGGGAAATTTGAGGTAAATTTGGCAATGCTGTTGTATGTGTGGTTCCAATTTATGTAGTTGAGTCTAAGTAATGTTAGTTAGAATGGAGGAGGCATAAAACAGGGTTTGAAGAAGCACAGCTTGAAGTGTATTTACCTGAAGTGTGATAGTGCAGAATGGTTTGGATTTGTAGAGCATGCCTAGTTCTTGTTTACAAATGTGCTTATCAAAGGAAAGCTTAGATTTATGATGGCACCAATAATTTAGGCATGGGTGATTTGTTCAATTATTCTGTTACATTTATAGTTGACTGAGGTTTCCCCAGGGCCAAATAGCAGAAATTTAGTTTTGCTGGCATTTAGTGCAAGTTATGACTTTTGGCTAATCATGAAGGCTTAAAAAGATATTCTGAATGGGAAATTTTAATTGTGGTATACAGTTTAAAGAGCATATTATCATAAAGTCATCAGCATATTGAATTTCTGAGGTAGTGGGAATTGAAGAATGTGGATCATTAACAAAGCATGAGAATATAAAATAGGTCCCAGGATACAGTGGGCAAAGCAATTAAAAATAAATTACATCTAGACAAGCAAAATTTAAGAAAAGACCTCAAAGCAAAAAAAAGTCATAATCACTATCATGGTGGAAGTGCACAGTATTAGAATGAAACAATTTTACAGGTAGATGCATTATTACTTGCCTTACCATTAATATACAAAGTGTGAGTACACAGATATGCCATCCTAGCAACTACAGGGCTGACACAGACTTGATTAAAAGTTATGTACTTACCATAACTTGGTATCTGTGTTGCCCAATTTCATTATGCACCATGAATGGGTCTTCGGATCTGTCCTCAGACTCAAGCCAGACATATGATCCGAACCTCAAACTCCTCCCTCTCCCATGACCCCTCATTCCCTTTAAAACCATCAGATTGAGTTTGCTGCCCTTATCACAAGATGGTGAATTAAAAGACAATAAAGAAGCAGAAACAAAAGTCCTACTGGAGTCCAAACTAGGAACCAGAAGGTTCCTTAATCCTCTAGGGCATTCACAGCTGTAAGAGGCAGGGGGTGAGGGGGTGGGAAGTGATGCATAATGAAATTGGACAATACAGATACCAAGTTATGGTAAGTACATAACTCCTAATCTGATGTTGTCCATTTCATTATGGATCACGAATGGGTCAGAGTTCCCAGCTACAAAAACTATGGGAGGACCTCATGGAAGGATATGCCTGAGCAATGCAGGACCAAAGGATGACTTATTTCTGGAAACAATATCTAACTTGTAATTAGATACAAAGGTAGGAGCTGAGGACTAAGTAGCTGCAGCACAGACTTCACCAATTGGAGTTCTAGCAGAAAAGGCTGAAGAGGTTCACATTTATCTGGTTGAATAGGTCCTAACCAGATGGGAAAGTTGTTTGCCTTGTAGTTAATAAACTGTGGAGATACATTCCATAATCCATCGTGCCAAAGTAATTTTGGAAACAGCTTGTCCCAACCTGTTAGGCGAATAGGCAATGAACAGCTGCTTTGACTTTCTACAAGGCTTAGTCCAACGTAGGTAGAAACTTAACTGTCTGTGAACGTCCAAAGAATGCAAGATATATTTGCCTTTACTAGAGTAATTTGAAAAAAACACAGGTACATGAATGGTCTGACTCGTTGGCCTCCGAGGCAACCTTTGGGATGAAAGAAGGATTTTTGCCAAGAGAAACTCTATCCTTGAAAAAGACTACGTATGGAGGACAAGAAGATAGAGTCTGCAATTCAGAAACTCTTCTGGCTGATGTGACAGCCATAAGAAAGGCTGTCTTCAAAGACCAATACTTCAGCTTACAAGAACTACCAGGTTCGAAGGGTTTCTGGGTGAGTCCTTGTAACACTAAAGTAAGATACCAAAGAGGAGATGGGTCCTTGACCGGCGGTCTCAGATGAAAAACTCCTCTCAAGAAAGCCCGACAAAGCTTGAAAGAAGAAAGAGTAGGGGGAGAACCAATCCCCTTCCCAAGATGGAAATTAGAGATGGCCGCGAGTTACACTTTTACTGTAGAAAAACTCGCTCCCTCATGAAAAAACAAACTCAAAAGCATGAAGACATCCAAAATGGAGGTTGAGAAGGGATCTATATTCCTCTGTGAAGCCCAGATGGAAAATCTTTTCCATCTGCTACCATGTAACTTCTTGGTGGAGGGCTTCTGGGAACCAAGAATAATGTCACAGACAGGAGTGGGGAGCATGGACTTCAGCAAAACTACTGGAAGTGGAGTAACCAAGCAGTCAGTTTGAGGGACCAGAGATTGGGAATCTGATACTCTGTCAGATGTGAAATCAGATCCTGTCTGAGATCCAATATCCATGGAGAATATTTGCTGTGAGACTGCAGAAAGGGGAACCATACCTGATGAGGGCAATGAGGATAAGACCGGTCTCCAACCTGCTGGCTTTTTGTAGAACTTTGGGTATGAGGGGGATTGGAGGGTGAGCATAAAGGAGACCCGAGGGCCAACTGTAGACAAGAGCGTCCCTGGGTGACTCCCCTGCTGGAGGGATCAGAGCAAAGTACCTGCTGCATTTGTTGTTTAGGGGAGAAGCAAAACGGTCGCAATGAGGTTGGCCCCAAGAGATGAAAATCTCGTTCGTTACTGACTGGTTCAGAGACCACTCGTGAGGACTTGAAATAGACCCGCTCAACTTGCCCACCCGAAAGCTGGATTCTCCCAAGATGTGTGCTGCAATGAGAAAGCGCTTCATAGCCATCGTCCATTCCCAGTCTCTCATTGCCTCTCTGCAGAGTGGGTAAGACCGTATTCCCCCCGACTTGTTGATGTACCATACCACTGACATACTGTCCATCAAGACTACAATCATCACCAGAGGGAGGCAGTCATGAAAGGCTTGCAACACAAGGAGGACTGCTCTCATCTCCAGAACGTTTAAGTGCAATTTGGTCTCTGTGAAGACCATGTGCCTTGGACCACCCTTCCCTGAAAATGCCCCCCCAACCCAATAGGGAGACATCCGTGGTCACTGTGGCCTAAGGAGGGAAAGGACAAAAGGCCTGCCTAAGTGAAGATCGTCTGTAAGCATCCACCATTGCAGATGGCATCTGCGAATCTGGGTAAGCCAGATTGGGGTTGATAACAGGAGACACCGAATGGACCACTGAACAGTTAGGGTCCACTGAAGAACTCGCATGAAGAACCTGGCTAGCAGCAACAGCAGAATGGCAGCAGACATGGAATCCAAGGCTATGAGAATCGAGCAAGCTGAAGGAGATGGCGTGTCTAGTAAGCATTCAACCTGCTGCCTCTGAGATGATATCCGCTGTAGGAGAAGAGCTGCAACTTGTGTTATCGTGTTCAACTGGGTTCCAAAAAATCTGATGCCCTGAACTAAGACCATTTTGGATTTGGCCATGTTGACTGATTCCCAGGTGAAGAAACAGGTGCAACATCACCTGAATTGCCCGGAGTAATTGGTGCCATGTAGGTGCAGTTAGTAGCCAATCATCCAGGTAGGGAAACATCTGGAAACCTGGCAGGCGAAGATGCACTGCAACCACTGTCGTGCATTTGTTGAACACCCAGGGGGTTGTGGTGAGGCCAAAGGGAAGTGCTCTGAACTGGTAATTATCAGCCCCCAGCCGGAACTGTAAAAATCTTCTGGAGCACCTCTCTACAGTACAGAGTCGATTATCCGAACTAATTAGGAGCTATGGTAGTTTGTTTAATCAAACATACATTGAACTGAATGGAAAACTTCAAAATCTTGTTTTTTCTGTATGCAGGGAAGACACTTTTCAACCATTCAGTGATACCAGTGGACAATAAATAGTATTTTTCACACATGTGCAGGCTACAAGCTCAAAAGCTCAAAAAACACACAAGTGAATATGTATAACATTCACAAAGACAGGGTTTATGATTTTTCATACCCAAAAACTTCGGAAGGCTGCGTTTGGATAACTGTAGTTTCTGATACTCGATTTTCAGATAACTGACTTTCTACTGTATTTTGATATGACAGTACGCATTCTGGAGATCCACCGAGCACATCCAGTTGTCCTTGCATAAGAGCGGCAGAATGGACTGTACCACAGCCATGTGGAACTTTGTCTTTTTGACAATCATGTTCAAGCTGCTGAGATCCAGTAGAGGTCAGAGATCCCTGGTCTTCTTTGGGACCAAAAAGAAGCATGCGTAAGTTCCGCATCCTAGTTATTCAGTTGGGACCCGCTGGATGACTCTTTTGTCTAGGAGCTTTTGTACTTCTAGAAGGGCATTCTGCTTCTGACTGGGTGGCACGTCACAGAGACGCTCCTCTGAGAGAGGAGGCAATAGGGAAAAAGGGATATAGTAGCTTCTGGATATTATGTTTAAAACCCAAGCATCGTTTTTTATGCCTGTCCAGGCTGCTGGGTGTAAGACAGTCTGCCCCTGACTGCCTCCACAGTAGGACAGTCGGGCAGCACTTCAGGAGTGCTGAAAAGGCTTGTCAGAGAAGGGTTCAATGAAGCCCTGATTCTGTGGACCTCCACTACCTCTAGGGCAGCGTCGACCATTGAAACCTCTCCCTCTGCCTCTGGAAGAGGAATCATCCTGCGAGTCTGGGAAGGCTGCTTGTGATTTGCTGAACCACATCTTCTTCAGGCTCTGCTGGTTCCTGGAGAAAGTACTTTGAGGAGAAGGAAACTTGATCCTCATGGCAGATAAAGTCTTGCCAGTAAGTCTCTTTAACTGATGGTCCAAACAAAGAAGAACCGTCAAAGGGGGCCTTAATGAACAACACTTTGAAGGGGTCCACAAAACCACAGAATCTCATCCAGGCAAGTCTGAGGGCTATGCCTAAACTAGATGTTCCCTCTGCTGCATGGGAGATTGTCTTTGATTGCTAATTCCTTGATGAGGCTATAGTGTTCAGCTTTGCGAAAACTTTCTCTACAGTTTCCTCTGACAGCGACTGAGCCACAGATGTGGAAAAAAGAAGTTATGTACTCGCCATAACGTTCCATCTGAGTAGGTACTTCATTTGTCTGTAACCTGTGGGATATCGGATCCAACTTCGGATCTGAGCCGGCAGCTTTCCAAGCTACAAGATCCGAGCTCTTAGCTCCTCCCCCCTACCCATAACCCCCTGCTAGCTGCTGTATTCCTTCAGATCGATTTTTTTGCCTCATCACCCAACAATCACCTCGAAAGAGGAATAAGCTAGATGTAGACTCCTAACAAGGACTACAAGTGACCAGAAAAATCCCGAAAGGTTTGGGGAATGGCAGGGGGGGGTCGGTTGCAGACAAATGAAGTACCTACTCAGATGGGACGTTATGGTGAGTACATAACTTTTTTATCTGAAGTAGTTACTTCATTTGCTCTGCAACCTGTGGGACAGAGTCCCAAGCTACTAAAGAAAAAACCTGGGTGGCCTTTACGGAAGGATATTCCGAAGCACCGCGGAGCCAAAAGAAGCCCTGCTTCTCGAAGTCATATCCAGTTTATAATGAGAAATGAACGTATGAGAAGAGGACCAAGTAGCTGCTGAGCATATGTCATCCAAGGGGACCCTAGACCAAAAGGCTGCTGAGGTGGCTACAGACGTTGTAGAATGGGCATGAATCCCAATAGGGGCCTGTTTGCCTGATGATATATACCCTTGAATTATGCACTGACAAATCCAGTTTGCTACTGTCACTTTGGAAATGGGTTTACCCAAGGCTGATTTTGCAAAGGATACAAATAACTGGTCTGACTTGTGAAAATCTTTTGTCCTGTGCAAGTAGAAACGTAGCTGTCTGTGCACATCCAATTTGTGCAACTTGTATTCTCCTTTGTTCTGGAAGTTCGGGAAGAACACTGGTAGATTTATTGACTAATATTTGACTCTGAAGCCACCTTGGGTAAGAAAGACGGGTTAGTCCTGAGAGACACTCTATCCTTGTGGAAAATAAGGTAAGGGGGTTTCATACACAGGGCTTGTAATTCTGAGACCCTTTTAGCCGAAGTAATAGCTACCAAGAAGGCCGTTTTCCAAGACAAGAATCTTAACGGAACCGAGGCCGTGGGCTCAAAGGGTGGGCTTGTAGGACTAAGGTCAAATCCCAAGGGGGAACCACCGTTTTAACAGGTGGCGTCAAAAGAAAGATGCCTCGCAAGAAAGTTTTGCATAGTTTCGTAGATGCCAAGGACCATAAGCCATCCCCTACATGAAAGTGGGAGATGGCCGCCAACTGTACCTTACCATAGAAGCACTTGCTCCCTGCCAGAAGATCAGAGACAGGAAGTCTAAAATAGTCGAGACAGGGACTGTAAAAGGGTCCAGGCCCTTGTCTTTTGCCCAGACTGAGAAACGTTTCCATTTACTATTGTAGAGTTTTCTGGTAGATGGCTTGTGGGCCGCGACCAGTATGGCTTTAACGGGAGATGAGATACCGGGAGTCCTAGCCATCATTAGAACTGGATCAACCAAGCTGTAAGCTTGAGGTTGACCAGGTTCGGGGTCTGGCAACGCGCAGGATGCGAGCTCAGGTCTGGCAAGGGATCCAGAATCCATGGAGGAGCCACACTGTGAGACCGCAAGTAAGGGAACCAGATCTGCCGAGGCCAGAATGGGGCTATGAGGATAACTGCTCCCCAACTGACATACTTTCTGAATGAATTTCATCATGAGCGGGAGGGGGGGGATATGCATACAGTACACCGGGAGGCCAAGCATGAACCAGAGTGTCTCTGGGACTCTCCCCGTCGGGGGGAAGTATTGCGAAGTACTCGCTGCATTTTGTGTTTGACAGAGAAGGAAAGAGATTGCAGCGAGGCCAACCCCATTTGCGGAAGATCTGCTTCGCAACAGATGGATTTAGAGACCACTCATAGGGAGTGAGAAGTACTCGACTCAGTTTGTCCGCTAATATGTTGGACCGTCCCGGAATGTGCATTGCTATCAGAAAACGGTTGGTGGATATCGCCCATTCCCAAACTCTCATGGCCTCTCTGCAAAGGGGATAAGATCTGGTTCCTCCCTGTTTGTTTATATACCAGACTACTGACATATTGTCTGTCTGGATTGCGATAGTCCCCAGAGGAAGAAGGTCGTGGAGAGCTTGCAACACCAAAAGCACTGCCCTCATCTCCAGGACATTGATGTGCAAAGCGGTCTCTAGGGAAGTCCACGTGCCTTGGACGGATCTGCCCGAACAATGCCCCCCCCACCTGAGGCAAGAAGCGTCCGTGGTCAACGTGGCTTGGGGAGGGGGAATCACAAAGGGTCTCCCTTCTCTGAGTTCCCGCACTTGGAGCCACCAAAGAAGGGAGTCCTTGCAAACTCTGCTCAGTGGTATTGGGGTGTTCAAGGGATGGAGTGATAAGGACCACTGGACTTGCAGGGTCCACTGAAGTATCCTCATTCGCAGGCATGTGTGAATGGAGAGACTGATTGCCGCTGCCATAGATCCCAGTGCCCTTAGGACTAACTCCGCTGGAGGAGCAGACTCTGGAGAAGGACTAATACCTGATTTGACAAGCTTTTTTGTCTGTCTGAAGTTAGAGTGGCTCGAGAGATAAGGGTATCCAACCTGGCCCCTATAAAATCCAGGACTTGAACGGGACACAGGGACGATTTCTGTAGGTTCACTGATATGTCTAAGTTGCGGGCAAGGTTCAAGGTGTAATCTCTTGCCACGCAGAGCTGATGCCTGTTGGCGGCGGTAAGGAGCCAGTCGTCTAGGTACGGGAAGACCTGAATGCCCTGAAGTCTCAGGTGGGCTGCAACCACTGCCATGACTTTGGTGAACACCCTGGGGGTTGAGGTGAGGCCAAATGGAAGAACCCTGAACTGGTAATGGCTGGCTCCTAGCCGGAAGCGGAGAAACCTCCTGGAGCATCTGTCCATCAGAATGTGGTAGTACGCATCCTTGAGGACTATAGAACACATCCAGTCATTCTCCCGCAGAAGGGGGAGAATAGATTGGAGAGTGACCATCCGGAATTTTTCCTTGGGAATGAACAGGTTCAGAGCGGAAAGGTCTAATATGGGTCTTAGGTCCCCTGTTTTCTTTGGCACTAAAAAGAACCTGGAATAATAACCCAATCCGGACTTGATCTGGGGGGACGGGCTGGATGGCTCTTTTTCTTAGCAACTTCGAAATCTCCGAAGCCGCTGCCACCCTCTGATCGGGTGGTACATCGGGGAGGCATCTGACTTTGGGAGGGTGGTTTATAAAGGGAATGGAATAACCTCTGGATATGATACGGAGCACCCATCGATCTGTCGTGAGGGACTCCCAAGTTGATAGGTGCTCCGTCAACCGCCCCCCGACTGCCTCCAGAGAGGGACAGTCAGGCAAGCCCTCAGGGCTACTGCGTGGGCCTGTCCGAGAAGGGCTCTCTAGACCCGAAGTTACGCGGCCCCCCTCTGCCTCTGGGCCGGCGTCCACCTTGTCCTCCCCTGCCTCTAGAGGACGAGGAGTCCGAAGCTGGATGGGAATGCTGAGATTTACGGAACCACAGCTTCTTTTGTCCCCTCTGATTCCTGGAGAAGGATCGTTGGGGATTAGAGAAGCGGACTTCGACGGCAGACAGTGTCTTCCCGTCCTTCTCACTTTGGACCAATGTGTCGCGAGCAGTCTTGCCGAAAAGTGAAGATCCGTCAAAGGGGGCATTCGCGAAGGACCCCTTGAAGGGGTCCGCGAAGTCACAAAGGCGGAGCCAGGCATGATGTCGCAAAACGACCCCGGCTTCGCTGGCTCTAGCGGCTCCTTCCGTCGCATGGGAGAGAAGCCGCACGAACGTTATTAGTAATGGATTTTAGAGTGGCCATCCGAGTCGAAAAAACATCCTTGTCTCCGACCGACATGGACTCTGGGGGGGCTGCAGCGTATTCCTTGATCAAGTCTCGCTGTAGCCTGATGACATGTGCCATATAGTTCAGCGCCCTTATAGAAAAGGTCGCTGAAGCAAACATCCGCTTCCCAATTCGGTCCAGTGCTCGAGATTCCTTATCTGGCGGGTTGACCGAAGATCTCTCCTGAGCGAGTTCTCTCTTGGTGGCAGCCGCCACCAACATGGCATCAACGGGAGAACCCCTGGCCCAAGACTGCCTATCTGTAGGGGGGCTAAGAACTTTATCCGGACGCCTAGGAATTGGCTCCACGGTGTCGGGCTCCTTCCAAGCCCTGGTAGTAATTAAGTTTACCAGGGGGTCAGCCGGAGGGGACACCCAGGAGGTAGATGGGCCTGCCTCAAATGCCTCCAGGAACACGGATTCATCCACAGAAGGTTTTTGGGCAGACCACCCCCCACTAATATGCAACATTTCCATGATGTCTCTGAAGGAGACATCCTCAGGGGGTGACCTTGGGGAACCTTCTCTATCATCCAAATCCGTGTCAGTGGTAACGGACTCAGGGGAGTCCAGGTGCCTCCTTCTTACACTTTCATTTCCGAGGGACCTCTTCGGTGGGGCTATCCGAAGAGGGCTCGTCCACAGGTTCTTGTTCCTCCAAGGGAACTAGCTGGAGGGCTTGGGCAGGCTGTCCCAATGGCCGGATGACGGAAGACAGACCCTCATGCAATGGGGGTACGGGAGGACCCCGAAGCCCAGATAGGGGACCTGGAGGACCTCGACAGTACCCTCTCCAGTACCTCAAAAGCCGAAGGAGAACTATTCTCTCCAGGCTCCGAAAGCATTCTCCTCGGCTCCGAGGTAGGGATCGGGGTCGGAGCCGATGCGGTTGGCGTTGAGAGAGAGGTGCGCTCCGAACCCAACGGCGCCGAAGACACACCAACTCCCCCGGATCCAACGCTCAGCGCTTGGCCCTGAGAACTCAGATCCGACAAGCTCGAGGGCATAGTCGGCTTAGAAGAGACCAGCGCTACCGGCGCCGACAAATCCCCGGCTCCGAAAGGGCCAGGATTCGACGACTCCGAGACCCGAAAGCGAGCCGGAGAAGGAGTGATTGGTGCAAAGGTGGGGCCCGCACTACCCCCCAGAGGGGGGGAGGCAAGAGCACCCCCATTTGCATTTGGGTCTTTAAGAACCGACGCATCATCCGATCCATGTCCGCTTCGGTGAGGCTTCTTGTAGATTTAGAAGTCGTCGAGGTGGGCCAGGAGGGCTGCCTCGACGACCTCGAGGGAGACCGGTCCTCCTCCTCCGGCGAGAAGCTGGGCGATCGGAGCCGAGAGGGGGAGGATCCGGGGACCCTTGAGGGAGACCTAGTTACCTTAGCTGGCGGAGCCGAGGGTTGAGACTCGGCCCGCCTTTTATGGGACTTATGTCCCTCCTTATCCTTGTGCCTCTTCTCTCTGGTGGAAGAGGCACCAGCGTCGCTCGAGCCCAAAGAGGGAGGTTGAGTCCCGGGCTGAGCAAGAGGCGCAGCAGGCACCGGGGCTGCCGAGACAGCCTGAGCCTGAGAGGGAGAGGAAGAAGAAGCCGACTCCTGGGGTAGCTTGCCCGCCAGGATCAGCTTATTCTTCCTATCCCTCAGCGCCCGGGGGTTAAAGGCCGCACAAATTTGGCAGGCCACAGATAAATGGCCCATGCCCAGGCATAAAATGCACTGAGTGTGGCCATCGGCTGGAGAAAGCTTATGGCCACACTCAGTACATTTGGAAAACACGGCCTTGGGCCCTTCAGCCATACTCAAAAACTCGCTCACACACACACCCAAACACTATAGGGGGAGGGGTGTCACAGAGTAAAAGGCTAACTAAGTAAATTAAACTAAAACTAAAATTACCGGTAGGTTAAGAAAAGGGCACTAAACACACGTACACACTAAGATTTTACAAAACTAAGAAATAAAAGAGATTTTTTTGGTTTAGAACGATCTCACCGAACCAGGAGCTCTTCAAAAGTAGCTACATCAGCCGCGGCAAAAAACGATCTGAGGGAATACAGCAGCTAGGAGGGGGTTATGGGTAGGGGGAGGAGCTAGGAGATCGGATCTTGTAGCTTGGAAAGCTGCCGGCTCAGAACCGAAGTCGGATCCGATATCCCATAGGTTGCAGAGCAAATGAAGTAACTACTTCAGATGTTCCTTTACCAGGTCTCTCTGGAGGACAGTGAAATGTGCCAGATAATTCAATGCCCTCAGCGAAAAGATAGCTGAGGCATACACTTGCTTCTCGTGTCTGTCCAAGGCCAAAAACTCCTTGTTTGGGGGGTGAACAGAAGAGCTCTGTTCAGCGAGCTCCTTCTTAGTTGCTGCCGACACCACAATGGCATCAACTGAGACACCTTTGTTACAGAAAGGATGATCCTTGAGGGGACTGAGGTACTTATCTGCACTTTTGGGGATTGGTTCTATAGTGTCAGGCTGCTTCCAAGCCCGGCAGGCGATGAAATCAATAAGTTGGTCCACCAGAGGGGTCACCTAGAATGTAGACGGTTCCATCCCCAACACCTCCAGACACACTGACCCATCTGAGGAAGGGGGTTGGGGAGAACATCCACCCTTTTGTTTCAGGAATTCTAAGATATCCCCAAAGGAGATATCCTTGGGTGGAGATCGAGGGGATCCCTCCCTTTCATTGAAGTCAGTGTCCTCTGTTAAAGACGCCAAGGGGGAGTCGATGTGCTTCCTCTTGCACTGACGCTTCCGGGGGACCTCCTCTACAGGGTACTTGGGGTGGACTTGGAAGACAGGGGAATTCCTTGCTGAGAGGTTGTCTGGAGGCTCTCTGGGAGAGGCTGAGCATGGACTGGATGGGTAGGAGCAAAGCTTTGATCCATAAAGGACTGGGAAAGGCCTGGTGGATGAAGAATCACATCTCGCAGAGTTGAGAAAGCCCTTTTTGCCACCTGGAATGCCGAGGATGCTTAGGGATCCCCCAAGGCTGAACTCCCTTAAGGAAGAAAGAGAGGAGGCCACTCCAAATCAGAACTCACCAGAAAGCACTGGACCCGAGCTATCAAAAGCTGAGGCCCCCAGAGGAAGGGATGAATTCAGAGAAAGACAAGGTAGGATCTGATACCAACTCCAAGGATCTGATGTTGACCCTCGGATGCGGGACCCACTCTGCTCTGACAAAATCGGGGCCGAGCTGGTCTGGGGCACTGTTGGGGAAAAAGGCATCTCCAATTAGATGTGAATCCACTCAGGATCACCAGGACCTGCGACTCTGAAACCGAATGAATCAGAGGAGAAGGAGGCTGAGGAGAGATTATAGAGGGCAAAATCCCCAGATGGATCTGGCGTTGAGGAAACTCATCATCCAATCCATTTCTGGATGGGAGAGCTAAGAAGACCAAGAGGACAATGAGGAACGGGTAGACAACACCGGTGACCTGCCTGGCCAGGTGGTCTGGGTGGGGGTGTAGACTTACTTCGGCACAGAGTATGACTCCGGGATCTGTGATCAGGAGAAGAGTGCCTCTGGGTCTATTCCAGATACGAGGAGTTATGGATCCAGATAACCTCTATCAGCTCCGAGATACCGCTTGGACCCAAGGTTGATGGATCTGGCATGGAGGGAGGTTTGGTAGGCGTCAACTTTGCTGGATCTGAGGGACTGCTCAAATCTGGAGAGAAGTGCAGAGCAGAGGGATCTGATAGCTTCCTTCTCTTTTCAGAAGTAGAAGCTGACGTCCCCTGGGAAGCGGGGGGGGGGTCGCTTCTTCTGGGAAGGAGTCTGGAATCCAGAGGAGGGGACGAAGCCCTCAAAGGATGAGCTTGTTCCTCCTATCCACCAGTGCACAGGAGTTGAACGCCGAGCAAATATCGCAAGGCATATCCAAGTGTCCTGGGCCCAAGCAATAAATGCACCTCTTGTGGGCATCAGACTGGGGAATCTTATGCCCAAAAGAGGCACATCTCTTAAATCCTGTGGGTTTCTCTGGCCTGTCTGACATGTTAAAGATACACACGCGCTCGCGCACACCCACACACACACACACACACACACACACACACACACACACACACACACACACACACACACACACACACACACACACACACACACACACACGGACACACAGGCCAATCACTCTTTCTTTCAATCTAACACTAGCTACAAAACTGAAAGACAGCTGGAAAGCTTTTTTTTTTACAGCTATAGTCAAGGAGTAAAAGAAGACAGAGAGTGATACAGGGAAAGGGTGAGAAGGACCTAACACCAGTGAAAAGCTACTGGTAGTGTACTGGGAGGGTAGGCAGGACTACTCTAAATTACAGAAAGGAGAACACAGAGAAAAGCAGAGATAATTTTCAGAGAAATGAATAGCTAGAAATTGGAAAATATCTACCACAGAAGCAGAGGCTCAAAATCGTGTCTGGACCAGAACAGCAGCAAACAAAATCTGACATTCTGAAAGGGAATGAGGCATAATAGGACAGGGAAGAGTTTGAGGCTCAGATAGTATGTCTGAGAAATGTCTGGCTTGGATCCGAGGATGAATCTGAAGACCCATCCATGATGCATAAAGAAATGGACAACAGCAGATGATGCAAGCAGGCAGTGGATTTTCCATACCAAAGTAAGGCTGCTGCAATCAGCAGGTTTTGTTGCTCATAGTAAGTCTGAATGTCTACTCACTTTCTGCACATTCCTTGTGTACATGCTCTCCATACAGTACTTGATAACTTCTGCAATGATTCCCAGTTATGAGCAGTTTGATATCCCAGATCAACTTCTGTGTAGAGTCTTATCTGGGTAAAACAGAGCTCTAAATCACACCAGTCTCTTTTTAATGAAGCACAAACTGCATCATATGAAGATCACTACTGGTAAAAACTCTTATTTTCTTTAGTGTAGCAACTAGATTTTCTAGTCCATTGATAATCATGCGGACAAAAGAACAAATTACTCTAAATCCACTTTAACATGGAAGCTTGATGAAAGACCTGTAAATTATAAACTTCAATACCATCACTTTATGCTCTAAGTTACATGTATATACTTTTTTACATAATATTGCCCCTGTTTAGCAACCATCAAGTCATGAAGCCTCCCTCCAACAGGATATAGCACATTTATTCTCCCTACACTAAGACTACCCTGCCACCCCACTGCCAGACTGAGGGCTGTCAGGAGGGTGTATTTTGCACTTACCATCATCCCAACGATCTTATAGATTTGTAATGGCTAATCCTTACCCCATGGGTGGGAGAAAATTAAAAACAGTGTCATTACAAATCCTACAATCCCTTCTCTGTGTGAGTGCACACTTTGACACACACACCCATCTTGAAGACTACCTCATCGGTGGCTTGTTGAACCTAAGGTCCATACCATGTCATGTAGTTGCATCCCTGCCCTTCCTAGAAGGGGCCTGTACAGTACACTGCTATTTCCACCCCACCATTCCTCCACCCTGAAGATGCCCATCCTCCCAGCTAGTGGTCAGAACAAGAAGTTATGCACTCACCATAACGTTCGATGTATGTAGTCCATCTCGCCTCACATTCTTATCCGTGGATATTCGGCTCTGACTTGGCCTATTTTACTAGCTCAAAAGTCTCTGATTGGCTGGGCTAAGAGGGTATCCCATGGTACACTGCTTCGTATCCCCAGATCTAGTATGCTGCTAACAACATAATTACTTCATACATACCACGCATCCATACAAACAAAAACTATTCAAAGGGACTCTGCAGGATACAATCTAACTTCCAAATCCTCCAGGCAGGGGGAATGTGGGAGAGTAAGTAAGAATGTGAGGCGAGATGGACTACACACATCGAACGTTATGGTGAGTACATAACTTCTTGATGTTATGTAGTCATATCTCGCCTACATTCTTACCCGTGGGACAGCGTCCCTAGCACCTACATCCTGGGTGGCTCATAGGAAAATACTCCTGAGAACTGTGGAGCCAAATGAAGATCTGCCCCTGGAAACCACGTCCAATTTGTAATGAGAAACAAAGGTGTGAGGAGAAGCCCAAGTGGCTGCAGCACATATATCATCCATTGACAATCTAGCTTGATAGGCTGTGGATGTGGAGACCGCTCTTGTGATGTGGGCTTTAGCTGGAAAGGGCAAATTTTTACCTGCTGTCTGATAGATGAAGGAAATACAGCTGGCTATCCATCTAGAGAGCGTGACCTTGGATACCGGAGAACCAAACCAGTTTTCCAAAAAGGAGACAAAGAGTTGGTCAGACTTCCGGATATCTTTTGTCTGGTGTAGATAGAAGCGTAACTGTCTATGTACATCCAATTGGTGAAATCTGAATTCTGCCTCGTTAGAAAAGTTGGGGAAGAAAACTGGGAGCTCAATAGACTGATTCATATTAGACACAGAAGCCACTTTGGGAAGGAATGATGGGTTTGGTCTAAGAGAGACCCTACCTTTATGGAAGATCAAATATGGGGGTTTGATGGAGAGGGCTTGAATTTCAGAGACCCTCCTCGCTGAAGTGACTGCTGTTAAAAATGCTGTTTTCCATGTTAAAAATTTTAACTCACAGTTAGCTGCAGGCTCGAATGGTGGAAGAGTGAGGGCTTGAAGAACAAAATTGAGGTCCCAGGGCATGACAGGTTGGGATAATGGAGGGCGAAGTAATAGAGTACCTTTAAGGAATGCTTTACATAGTCTGTGTGCCATAAGGCTAGGCTCATTGGCCACATGGAAGTTTGATATAGCCGCCAGCTGAACTTTGATGGTGGCTGATGCAGACCCTTGATAGAACAGCATAGACAAAAACTCCAGAATCGAATCAATTGGAGCTGTGTAGGGATCAATGCCTCTAGAATGAGCCCAGATAGAGAACCTTTTCCATTTGCTAGAGTAGATTTTTCTAGTGGATGGTTTATGAGAGGACGATAATATATGGACTACTTCTGGTGAAAAATTGTGATGTCTGACTAACGATGGAAGTGGAGTAGCCAGGCTGTCAACCGGAGTGTACTCAGAGAGGGGTGAAACTGTCCCGACATGTGCGTCAGTAAATCTGGAAGGGGTTCCAGAATCCAAGGAGTATCCACAATGTAAGGTTGAAGGAAGGGGAACCATACCTGACGAGGCCAGTGTGGGGCAATCAAAATCATTCTGCTTCCCAAAGATTGTGCTTTCTGAATCACCCTTGAGAGAAGGGGAAACGGAGGGAAAGCATAAAGCAGACCGGAAGGCCAATTGTGAGCCAGAGCGTCCCTGGGTGATTCACCCGGTGGGGGGATCAGCGAGAAGTAGTTGCTGCATTTCGCACTGAGAAGGCTGGCAAAAAGGTCACAGCAAGGTTGACCCCATCTGCTGAAGATTCGTTCTGCAACCAGGCGATTCAGGGATCACTCGTAGGGCATAAGAATTGCCCTGCTTATCTTGTCCGTTATTACATTGGTCTTCCCCGGAATGTTCGTTGCCACCAGAAACCATTGGGAAGCTATTGCCCAATGCCACACGCACATGGCCTCTCTGCATAGTGGGTAAGATTGGGTTCCCCCTTGCTTGTTGAGATACCACACTACTGACATGTTGTCTGAGTGTATCGCAATAGTCCCTAGAGGAAAAACTTCTTGAAGTGCCTGCAACGCAAGAAGCACCACTCCCATCTCCAGGACGTTTATGTGCAAATGTATCTCATGCTCCTGCCACGTGCCTTGGACCATCCTGCCGAGATAATGCCCCCCCCCCCCAACTGGGAGGCGTCCATGGTCACCTTGGCAACAGGGACGGGTGGAACAAAGGGCTTTCCCCCATTCAAGTTGTTGGTGCACAGCCACCAACAGAGGTCCTGATTGCATCTGTCTGTCATTAAGATTGGATGGGATAGCGGAAGTCTTTGGAGAGACCATTGGACAAAGAGGAGCCATTGAAAAAGTCTCATGTGTAATCCCGCTAGAGGAACCAACATGATAGTCGCCACCATGGTAGCTAGGAGTTGTAGAATCAGTCTTGCCTTCACATGTCTCAGGGGCATCAGCATGAGAATTTGTTGTTGCAACCCTGTGATCCTTTCTTGTGGTAAGAATGCTCGCATTTGAATGGTGTCCAACTCTGCCCCAATAAAGGTGACACGCTGTAAGGGCAATAAGACAGATTTTTTCCAGTTTACTGTGATGTCTAATTGGTGACATAGACTGATGGTAGCGTCCCTGGTCTGAATTAGTTGAAGCCTTGTGGGGGCGGTGAGGAGCCAGTCGTCCAGGTACGGAAACACCTGGAATCCTTGATGTTTCAAGTGAGCTGTCACCACTGCCATACACTTAGTGAACACCCTGGGGGCTGTGGTGAGACCAAAGGGCAGGGCTCGAAACTGGAAGTGACTGGCTCCCAGCCGGAAGTGTAGGTGACACCTGGATGCCCTGTCCATTTTGACATGGTAGTAAGCATCCTTGAGGTTGATGGAGCACATCCATACTTCCTCTCCCAACAATGGGAGAATCAATTGTAGAGTGACCATACAAAATTTGGATTTGTGTATGTAATTGAGTTGACAGATCTAGTATGGGTCTCAGGTCCCCTGTTCTTTTCGGCACCAAAAAGAATCTTGAGTAAGTCCCTAATCCGATTTGGTCTGAGGGGACTGGTTGGATGGCTCCTTTTTCTAGCAGCTGAGATATCTCTGAGGCTGCTTGATCCCTTTGACTGGGTAGAACGTCCGGGATTTTTCTTATTGGAGGGGGTACTGAAGAGAATGGAATGGGGTAACCTCCGGAAATTATCATTAATACCCATCGGTCCTGGGTGATGTTTTCCCAGGCTTCCGGATACAAGGAAATTCAACCCCCGACTGGCTCCGGATAAGCACAGTCAGGCACATCCTCAGGAATGAGAGTATGGGGAGCTGCAGAAGGACTCACGGTGTCCGGAACTGCGGGAGCCCCCCCCTCTGCCTCTGGGCGACGTCTCCCTGAATAATTCCCCCCTTCCCTGCCTCTGGAGGGGGGTTCACCTTGTGTGGCAGGAAAAAACCTTTGTGATTTCTTGAACCACATCCCCCCCCCCTGCTGAGCCTTGGGATAAGGCCTAGACGGAAGGGAAAAATGGACCCTTACGGCAGACAGGGTCTTTCCCTCTTGCTCGCACCTGGTGAAGGTGTCTTTCACTTTGGTCCGAAACTAGGAGGAACCATCAAAAGAGGCATCAGTGAAGGAAGACTTGAAGGCCTCCGCGAAGTGACACAGGCGCAGCCAGGCTTGCATTCTAAGGGCTACCCCTGAGCTTGCCGCCCTACTCGCTCCCTCGGCTGCATACGAAATGAGTCGCATAGACGAGTTTGCGATGGAGTTAAGGGTAGAAACCTTTGCGTTAATTGTCTGAGCCACCACCTCAGGTATGTTACCCGCAAGAGTATCTCCCAGTTCTTTGAGGAGATCTCTCTGGAGCAGAGTGAAATGAGACAAGTAATTCAGCGACCGTAAAGTGAAGGTGGCTGAAGACAGGGTACGCTTCCCGTACCGGTCCATAGTCCTAGACTCCTTATTAGGGGGATGGACTGACGAGGAAGACTCTGCAACTTCCTTCTGGGTGGCTGCCGCCACCACCATGGTATCTACAGGGACTCCTTTTGACAGAAACTCTTTTCCCTGAGGGGTGGAGAGAAATTTGTTGGGAAGCCTGGGTACGGGCTCCACAGAATCAGAGTTTTCCCACACCCTTCGACAAATATGGTCAAGAAGTTCATCGAAGGGTGGAGACACCCAGGAGGCGCAGGGTGGAGCGCCAAAAGCCTTAAGGAATACTGACTCCTCCTCGGAAGGGGTTTTGGAAGGCCAGTCTCCTCTTTGTTTCAGTATCTCCAGGATATCGGAGAAGGAAACATCATCAGAGGAAGACTTGGGGGATCCTTCCGATTCCTCGAGGTCAGTATCGGAAGTGAGAGACTCGTCTTGGGAGTCTATGTGCTTTCTCTTGCACAATTTCTTTCTGGGAGGTTCCTCAGGCACTGGCTCTGAAAGACTTTTAGAAAGTGGGGGACCACTCGTGGGGGTGTCCTTAGGGCCTGGCGCTCTACTGTCCAAGGATAGGTGAGTGTCAGAAGCTCTCGCTGGAGTGGTATGAGATGGAATGACCGACCCGAGTGATGTAGCTGATGATCTGGCCAGCGCACTCCGCATGGCCTCAAAGGCAGTTCCCCCCGAGTCCGAGGGCCGACCGACCTCCAAGGCCACGACCGGGACCGGGGACCCCCGAGCTGATGCACCGAGTGGGAGACTCGGAACCGAAAGATGTCCTGAAGTATCCCCTTCGGGCCCGACCGAGGATACCTGAGTCTCGAACCCTGTGTAAGGAACCAACATGGTCGGAGCAGAGGTCGGCACCAATAAACCCAAGGTAGGTATTGGAGCCGGCACAAGAACATCACTCAGGGCAGAACATACCGGCTCCGACAACAAAGATGTGCTCGGAGGAGGAATCATCAAAACAGCCATAGGAACTGGCTCCGGAGCCGACTGGGTCGGAGCCGAAAACTATTTAGCCAACATTGGCGACTGCAGGAGCCTCTGCACTACTCTATCCACATCCAAATCAGAAAGCCTGGAGGATTTGGAGGAGATGGATGGAGACTGGGATCTCTTGTCTGGTGAACCATGCCTCACACTAGGCGACCGGCTCCCAATGGGTTCGAAAATAATCGGAGCGGACACCGATTCACTTAACACAGATACCTCCTGTGGCCCCGAGGACAGTGGAGCTGAGGAAGCAGAGTCCAATATAGTTATCTTCTCTGGAGGCTCCGAAGATGCAGATGGAGCTGGAGACCTTTTCTTGGACTTGGAGGCTTTAGATTTCGACTGAAAGCTGGAAGCCGAATCTACAGCTTCCTCAAAAGACGGTTTAAGCAGTCCCTTTAAAATCAATTTGTTTTTCCTCTCTTGGAGCACCTGAGGACTGAAGGCATGGCAAAAGCTACACGACTCCTGTAAATGGATGGCTCCAAGGCAGTAGACACATATAGAGTGTCCATCTGTGATGGACATTTTATATCCACATTTTGAACATTTTTTAAAGCCAGAAGGTTTGTGTTCCTTCTGATCCTTAGACATTATCTGCTACTCTAGAGAACAGTTAAACTTCCAAAATGGGCAGAAAAGCCCACGATGTACGCTAGCAAACAATACTACACAGACTGAGCAAAGCCCTAAATAAACAATTAGCAACAAAATGAGACCACTGCAAGAACCTCTAACTAAAACGATTCTTAAGACAACACAGAGAACAAACACACACAAATCTCAAACTAAGGGAGGACTAGGTCCTCTAACTAAAATGGGCCTAGCCCATGGGAACAGTTACGGATACCACAAAACACCAAGAAAACACACAATCATAGCGACAGCAGCAAGATATAGCTATTAAAATAGCTTTTGAGTATAAAGCAACCAATTTCTTAAGAGAAATAAGTCAAAAAGAGGTACTTAGCCACAGCCAAGCGAGACCACATCCGAGCTCTACAAGCGGCAAACGAGATCTGGGGATACGAAGCAGTGTACCATGGGATACCCTCTTAGCCCAGCAAATCAGAGACTTTTGAGCTAGTAAAATAGGCCGAGTTGGAGCCGATATTCGGCTCCCAACCCAAGGGTAAGAATGTAGGCGAGATAGGACTACATAACATCTACTAATCTATCCTGAGTCACTGGTTCTGGCTCCCAGGGATATATACTCAGAATTCTTATCAAACTGGTAGAGAAGCAATGGGGACAATTTCTCCACTCTGACTAAATATGATTAGAAAAATAAATGCAGGCTTTACCCAAAACATTTACAAATATCCTGTCTACTAAAGGATACTATACACTGTGTATCAGGTAGCAGCATACTTTCTCTACATTTCTTTAAGAAAAAATGATATTCATCACATGCCCAAAGGGAAAAAAAACACAAAGCTTAAAAGTTTCCACAGAAGAACTCTTAAAGGAATGCTGAGAAGAAAACTACCACTAAATATTACAGAAATCCTGCATTTCACTGTCTAAACCAGATAAAGTTATTTCACTTTCTAGTCCCTTTATCAGATATAGTCTGAAGGCTCATGCCTATGTATACTACACAGACTGATGTCCATCTGATGGGGTACTGACAGGTTCCTATTGGTACAATATAGTTTCCTGTACTATAAAGAAAAAACTCCTTTGCAAAGGTCTTAAAGTGAAACAAAAACTGTAAAACCAGACAGAATGTAACTGATTCAGCTACTGCAGGTCAATCTTGAATGAAGACAAGTTCAGTGAAGCCCCTAGAGTTGACTTGACCTCAAGGGGCAACAATGTAAGTACCAACCAAAGTCACTGTTATAGTATTTTCTGGCAGCACTGAGGCTAGTAAGAAGAAATTTTGCTACTCTGAAAAATTACTTCATATTCCTGTTTTTGGGAGTTATCTGAATATTAGTACCATCCTCAAATTTAAATTCGAATCAAGTGAATTTGCATTTTTTCAGATCTTTCACTTTTTGAAATGTCACATTTGCTCATCTCCTGTTTACTTCAATACTTCAACTCCTCAGAGTCTTCTACAGAAAAAGAAACAAATGGTAGAAATGTAAAATCTTGTGGTCTTCAAGAAAGGAACAGCTAATAAATATAAGTACAGGCTTTGCACCACTTTGCTTGTTTTATTATATCAGACTCCCTATTATAGACTTTTAAGTAAAGAAGTCGAATAGAAAACAGCTGTAAAGCACTGTCAGCTGTAGCATACAAACTGATCATCAATTACCTTCTATACATGAATAAATGAATATCTCTAAAGAAAAACTATAAATAGTTCATAGGTGTTTACTAGGCTAATGACCACAAGGGCCTTTTTAAGCCTAGCCATGCATCCCAAATCTCTGACAAGTTCCGATACCCTTGACAAGTGTAAGCATGGGCCTGGGAGATGAACCATTTATAGGTTATCTGTGTCCATTAAGAGACATAGATGCCACCTTTGTTTATAAGTTGAGCAACATAGAATGATTTTCTCACTACTGTAGACATGTGATGATCAAAGACTAGATTACATCTAGGTGTGTCCCTAAGTCCCTGACTACTGGGTCAACTCTTAAGGGGTGTGATAATAGTGAATCGTTACAAGCCACTGCACTGACAAAATTAATCAATGATGATGCAGGATACGAAGATCTGAGAGCAGCAATAAAAAATAAGAACACTCCTAGCAAAATGGGCTATGTACAAAAGCCTTGTGCACCAACTAATATTTTATTAAAAACTAGTTTATGACCAAAGGTCTTCATAGAGCAAAGTGACTGCTGAAAATTATGGCTCTGTAGGAAGATACACAAGGTGGGAAAAACGTAAATGTTATGATTTACCAATATGATCCTCACCAAAGAAGATCTGATTGAACCTCGTGACATGTCCAAAAAAGTGATGTGCTACAATGCATCCCAATTACACACAGCAACTTCATCCATTTAACCTGCAGTGACCAACACATGCTCATATGGATGCTGCTATTCCACATGTGCTTGTCAAAGAGAAAAATGGGCAAGTAAAGGGTGAAAAGAGGACAAAAAACACTACCTTTCTGAAGAGAGAGGCTGGAAGACCTCTTCGCAAAGATGAGTTTGGGCTTGTTCCAACAGCTCTGTAGAAACAACTTCTCCTTAGCAGACTCAGCCTGTCTGAACTTAAAGAACTAGTCTTTCCTCATTTATGGTATTTCTGTATAATACTCTGGATTGTGACAGCTGTGCAAGCTGAATATCTTTTTCAGGGCCTTGACTGACACAGCCAGAATGTAATAGCACCTGAGACTTGGAAGGATGGGATACTTCCACCTTTTATGGAAGAAGCTTCTTCTTCAGAGAGAAATAAGGTGGTTTAGAAGAAAAGAAAAGGTCTGTCAGAATGCCACAGAAACTCCATTGGTCAATGCTTGCGTTCTACACTCTAGGACTTAGGACAGATCTTAGAAGGCTTTGTTAAGTGTGGCATCAACTGAGAAGGGTAATCTGAAACAGTCTACTAAAGCACGTCTTTATTTAGCTCAGGCACGTTCTAAAACCTGCTGCCCTAATCTTGACATCAACAAAGTCAAACGTACAGTTAAATTACATGAAAGTCATCTACATAAAATATGGCAAGTTTTTTCAGGTTCTCCTCCATTCCAGACTTAGGGAGGTTTGGCCAGCCTTTCTAGTGCCTGACACACACTAGGGAAGACTGAAAACTGAACAGGTGAAAATGACATGACAGGAAAACAATTATTGCCAATTCTCTCCAGAGCTTTACATTCTTGATCAGTTGGTAAGGTGAAGTGGTGTCGCAATGTCCAGGACTGGTGTTGTGCTGAAGAAATCAAACAGGAGTATTTAAGATGCTGCTTCATTACAAAGGATGCACACAGCAAGCATCAGCTTTTATAGGAGCAGAAATAGTAGGAACCAGATGAGCCACACTGTGCACACAACAACCCTTTTAAGTCAGGCTGCATAGGTTTGAAGACCTAGTGCTTCTCATTTTTCTTGTCCATAAAATGATGAAGACATTTTTAGGAGAAAGGCAAGGCAAAGGAACAACAGGTCACTCCATAGTGGGCTTCAGCACTCTTCCCAGAGGGGGAGATCTGAGTTTAATTAAAGGAAAGAGAGGTCTTGGTAGTCTTGTCTGTCTCAGTGATAAAGATCTATGGTTCTTTACAGTCTCTTCCCATGGAAACAAAGGTGAAACCCTCTACTATCTTTAGCTCCAGAGGAGCAAGGCTTGGGCTCACCAGCATGCAAAAGATTTTGGCAGATTAGTACCATGGGTCAAGCAATGGAGCCTGGACACTGGGAGACATATATGCCAGACATGACAACTAAAAGAATACTTGTGTAAAATCTTACCATAATCATAGATGTCCTTTTCTACATGCTGCATTCATAACATGGGGGAGTCCGCAACAGGCTGTCTCGAACATCTGGTCAGTACAACAAAGTCTAAAGGTACTGTAAGGCATGTGCGATGTCGCACATAATATCTCACCCAACATCGGTCATAAGATGATGTTGGGTATATAGCAGACATTGACACATACCATCCTCAGAACTGAATGCCCCAGGAAGAACACCAGCCTGAGAAAAAACACATCCAGGAAACAAACATACAAGCATCAGGGGGAAGGTGGGAGGGATAGACTACTGCAACATATAGAATTGAAGGATATTGAGAAGTTATGTACCTACCATAACGTTCCATGTTAGTTGTCTTCTCTCGCCTTCTTTCTTGCTTGATGGGTTCGGAGCCGATCCTCGGCTCCGACTCGGCACTTGCTAAGCTCGAGATTCACTTTTACCAGCTCGAGGCAGCCCCATATCCCATGATGCAAGGCGGTATGTACCCAGATCTCGTTTGATGACAAAAGGCAATAGCACCTAGCATAATAACTTCCCAAAGGACGAAAGAAGGAGAGAAAAAACCTGAAGGATGGTAGAAGGACCAGCTTTGTATGGACTTCAGAAGCATAATTCCTTGTAGAGAAAGGTCTGTCCAGGCCTGGGGGAAGGAGGGAGGGTCGCAAGAAAGAAGGCGAGAGAAGACAACTAACATGGAACGTTATGGTAGGTACATAACTTCTCAATGTTAAGTTGTCAATCTCGCCTTCATTCTTGCTTGATGGGACCGCCCCTAGCACCTCTATCCTGGGTGGCTCAATGGAACAGACTCTTGAGAACTGTAGAGCCAAAACTGGCTCTGTCCCTGGAGGCCAAATCCAATTTGTAATGGGAAACAAATGTATGAGGAGTGGCCCAAGTGGCTGCTGCACAAATAGTGTCTAATGGAAGTCTAGCTTGAAAAGCTGTGGAAGTGGCTAAGCTTCTGGTTGAATGTGCTTTAGGTTTTGAGCACAGCTGTTTTCCCCTGAGCTGATAAATTTCAGAGATGACAGAAGAAAGCCAGCTAGACAAGGTCACTTTTGAGACAGGAAGGCCTTTCTTGTTATCAGCATAGGAAATAAAGAGTTGATCGGATTTCCTGAATTGTTTTGTTCTGTCCAAATAATATCTGAGTTGGCGGTGGACATCAAGATAATGCAATTTTTGTTCGATCTGTTTGCATAGTTTGGAAAAATACAGGAGATCAATAGCCTGATTCAAATTAGTCTTTGAGGCGACCTTCGCAAAAGGTCGGATTAGTTCTCAATGATACTCTGTCTTTGTGGAAGACCAAATAGGGGGGGGCGAACAGATAGAGCATGAAGTTCAGACACCCTCCAGTCAAGTAATAGGAACCACGAATGAAGTTTTCCATGAAAGAAATTTCAGGAACAAGAAACAGCTGGCTCAAGGGAAGAAGAATCAAGGATGTCAGCACTAAATTTAGGTCCCATTGAGGAGGAGGACTCCTGACTGGAGGTTTCAGGAGGAAAATTCCTTTCAAGAAGGCTCTACAAAGCCTGTGGGACATAATGTTGTGATCTGCGAACCCGACATGAAAGTTCGAGATAGCGCCAACTGAACTTTGACTGTGGAAGAAGAGGAGCCCACGAAAAATCTCCGCTAAGAAATCCAAAACTGCTTGTACTGGAGCAGTGAAGGGATCAATATTTTTGGCTTTAGCCCAATAAGAAAACGTTTCCATTTGCTAGTATAAATCCTCCTAGTAGAGGATTTTAAGGAAGCTACTATGATGTCTCTAACAGGGTTAGAGATCATAGGAAGCCTGGCTAAGGAAGGAAGTGGAGCAACCATGCTGTGAGGTTGAGAGAAGGGACAGACCTGTGCAGCTGACCGGATTGGTGAATCAGAAGATCTGGCACTGGGTCCAGATGCCACGGCTGCACCAAAAGGTGACGATGGAGGAACGGAAACCAAATTTGTCGAGGCCAATAAGGAGCAATGAGAATCATTTTGGCTCTCAAACGGTTGCTTTCTGGATAACTTGAGGGATCAGAGGAAAAGGAGGAAAGGCATAAAGAAGTCCCTGGGGCCAATCCTGGGTTAGAGCGTCTCTGGGGGGATGGCCTGGCAGTGGGAAGAGAGAGAAGAAATCTGGGCATTTGCTGTTTTGGGGAGTAGCAAAGATCGCAACATGGGCCACCCCATGCCAGAAAAATCTCTTCCACTATAGATTGTTTGAGAGACCACTCGTGAGGCATGAGAATAGCTCTGCTCAATCTGTCCGCTAAAATGTTGGTTTTCCCAGGGATATGCGTTGCTACCAGAAACCGATGAGAGGAGATCGCCCATTGCCAAAGTCTGAGCGCTCGACACAAGGGGTAGGACTTGGTTCCGCCCTGTTTGTTGATATACCACACTACAGACATGTTGTCTGTGTGGACTGCAATTGTCCCTAAGGGAAGAAAGTCGTTGAGGGCTTGCAACGTTAAAAGCACTGCTCTCATCTCTAGGACATTTATGTGCAGGTGGTATTCAAAGGTTGCCACGTCCCATGAACCATCCTGCCCTGATAATGCCCCCACCCGATCAGGGAGGCATCGGTAGTGACAGTGGCTACCGGGATGGGGGTACAAAGGGTCTGCCTTGGTGAATCTGGGTAGAAGTAATCCACCAAGCAAGATGATTCTTGCATATCGGTGTCACCAGTATTTGGTGACGCATCGGAAGTTGTTGGTAAGACCACTGAGTGAACAACATCCACTGAAGAAGGCGCATATGGAAGCAAGCCAGGGGAAGAAGGGTAATGGCCGCAGCCATGAGGCCCAACACCTTTAGAACCATTCTGGCCTGTACCTTCTTGCTGGCTAGAATGATCCTGACGTGACTTTGAATGTCTGAGATTCTTTGATCTGTAAGGGTAGCTGACATCCGAGCAGTGTTTAAGTTTGCGCCTATGAAAGTAATAGACTGGCAGGGCAATAAGGAGGATTTTCCTGAGTTGATCGAGATGCCCAATTGAGAGCAAAGATTTATTGTATAATCCCTGGCTTGAAGAAGCTGATGCCTGGTGGTGGCTGAAAGGAGCCAGTCGCCGAGATACGGAAACACCAGGAATCCTCGACGCCTCAGGTGAGCCGTTACCACTGCCATACATTTGGTGAACACTCTGGGGCTGTAGTGAGACCAAAGGGCAGGGCTCTGAACTGAAATGACTGGACCCCAGCCGAAGCGGAGAAATCTCCTGGAGCGTCTGTGAATTTTTATGTGATAGTACGCATCCTGAAGATCTATAGAGCACATCCAGTTGTCCTTCTGTAAGAAGGGCAGAATTGACTGAAGAGTGACCATTCGAATCTTGTTTTCCTCACAGACTTGTTGAGTCTGCTGAGATCCAATATTGGTCTCCAGTCTCCCATCTTTTGGGGACCAAAAGAACCTTGAGTAGATTCCGGCTCTGAATGATCTGTTGTAACTGGCTGAATGGCTCTTTTGCAGAAGTTTTAGGACTTCTAACTCTGCAACTTCCTTAGACCGGTGGTACATCTGGAAGGAATTTGAGTGATAGAAAGGACTTTCCTCGAAAGGAATTTTGTAACCCTCGGATATGATCGACTGTACCCATCTGTCTTGAGTGAGGGAACGCCAGGCTTCTGGGTACAGCGATAGTCTTCCCCGACTGCCTCCAAGGATGGACAGTCGGGCAACATCTCAGGGATGCTGAAAGGGCTTGTCAGAGAGAGGCTCTCTGCTTCCTGGTTTTGTGGACCCCTCTGCCTCTAGAGCGGCATCTGTTATTGTTACCCCTCTGCCTCTAGGGGTAAACTGACCACGTGAACCGCGTGACTCCTTGGGATTTATGGAACCACATTTTGCCACCCTTCTGCCCTTTGGGGTAAGGTCTAGAAGGGTGGAAAACGGACTCACGGCAGAAAGAGTCTTGCCGCCCTGCTCACACCTGGTCAACGCTTCCTTCACTTGAGGGCCAAACAAAGCTGAGCCATCAAAGGGAGAGTTTGTGAAGGACGCCTTAAAGGGATCTGCAATTGCAGAGCCGCATCCAGGCTTGGCGCCTAAGAGCCACACCTGTACCTGCGGCCCTACTCGCTCCATCTGCAGCATATGGTATCAGTCGCTGGGAGGAGTTAGCAATAGAATTAAGGGTTCCTAGCTGCGAAGCAATTTTTCTTGAGCCCCTGCAGCTGTCGGATCCTGTACTACTTCACCTAGCTCCTTAAGGATATCCCTCTGGAGTCTGGTGAAGTGACATAGGTAGTTCAGCTTAACGATAGCAAAGGTCGCTGAAGAGAACATCTGCTTACCATACCTATCCATGGTCCTAGAGTCCTTATTAGGAGGATGGACAGGCACGGAAGGATATGCAAGTTCCTTCTTAGTGGCAGCCGCCACCACCATGGCATCAGCAGGGACACCTTCGTGAGGAATTGCTTGTCCGACGGGCAGTAATAAATTTAGAAGGCCTCCTAGGGACTGGCTCTACAGAGTCAGGAGCAGCCCAAGCCTTCACCAATAACCTGCATAAGGGGGTCGAACATGAGACACCCAGGAGGTGGAGGGCCGAGATCCAAACGCCTCCAGGTATACCGACTCATCCTCAGAGGGATTATTGGTGGGCCAGTTTCCCCTCTGTCTAAGGAGTTCTAGGATGTCTGAAAAGGAGACATCCTCAGAGGGGGATCTTGGGGATCCCTCTGACTCATCTAAGTCAGTATCTGAAGTGATAGACTCGGGGGAGTCTACGTGTTTCCTCTTACAGGTCCTCTTGTGCGGAGGATCCCCTGACTGATCAGGAGAATCCTCGGAAGAGGGGGTTATTCCCAGTGGGGAAACCTGAGGCGGAGGATCTCTGGGTCCGGGAGCAAGAGAAATGGCAGAGATATCGACAGGCACCATAGAGGGAGGAGCTAAGGGAACAGACTGCTGGCTGAGTCCAGTGGCCAGCACACTCTTCATCACCTCAAGGCTCCTCCCAGGGAGGTCCGAGAGAACCCGCTCAAGAACCAGGAACCCAGGGCCCACCGAAAGGGAAGGCTCTGAGGCAGATGTCGGAGCCGAGCTCACCAAGGCCGAGGCTCCTAGGGGAAGAGTGGGGTCGGACAAGGGTCCGATGCCGCTCACCCCCTCGGAGGAAACCAGGGAAGCCCGACCACCGAATCCCTCTAAGGAAGGTCTCGAAGAGGAGATAAGAGTAGAGGCTGAAGGAGCAGAAGGAGGGGGTATCTGTCCCTCAGCCCTAGCAGAAACCATTCCCAAAGACTCCAACTCCAAACTCTGGGGTAGAGTCGAAGGAGGAACTCCAATGGGGTGTGGACTAATAGTCGTCTGTTGAGACGGACTATGTAGCATCTGGGCCAGTGCCTGTGATTTTAATAATCTACTGACCACTCTCTCTAAATCATGGTCAGAAAGCCTAGATGACCTGGATGATCGGCTCCGATGGCTCCGTTCTGAGAGGAGAGGAGATGCCGGAGCCGAGAGTATCGGCTCCAAGGAAGGGGACCTGGACCTCTCCCCCGAAGGAACCATCGGAGCCGACGAAACTATGGAAGCTGTCGGAGCCGACAACTTATCGGCACCGACAGAAAGTTTCGATGCATCGGCTACGGCCGGAGCCGATACAGACATAGCAGGGTGTCGGAGCCGGTCGGCGCCGACACCGAAGCCTGAGCCACATGGTGATCGGAACCGATCGGCGCTGACACCGAAGTGACCGAACCAGAATCGGCGAAGGTTTGTGCAAACCAGGATCGGCTCCAGCCGGAGCCGATCTCGACTCTGAAAGAGTCGGAGCCGAGGCCGCAGGCTTGGACACAGAAGCCTGGGCCTTGGAAGACTTGGAAGTCTTGGTTGGAGCCGACTTAGCCGGAGAGCCCTCCGGTTTAAGTAGGCCCCTCAAAATAAGTTTGTTTCTCCTTTCCTGCAGGACTCTCTGGCTAAAAGAATGACAAATCGCACAGGAGTCCTGCAGGTGGAGAGGTCCCAGGCAGTATAAGCAAGAAGTGTGACTGTCTGTCAGAGACATCTTCTGACAGCACGAGTCACACTTCTTACAGCCTGAGACCCTTTCCTTAGACATGGTGTAAAAAATACACACACAACACCTGTCCAAGAAATATTATCCCAAAATTAAGAAACACTAATCTCTCACATACACACACACACCCTAACAAGGGGGGGATGGGATGGGAGAAGGCCTGACTAAAAATTTTTAAGGAGAGAGGGAATTCTAGTCAGAAAGGGACTAAAACTAGTCTAAAACTATTAAAATTAAAGTTTAAATCGAAAAAGGGGCAAAAACAGTAGTGTATAAATCACTTACCAGGAGCTGGTAAAAGGAGGACCTCATCAGCGAAGCGGCAAACGAGATCTGGGTACTTACCGCCTTGCATCATGGGATATGGGGCTGCCTCGAGCTGGTAAAAGTGACTCTCGAGCTTAGCAAGTGCCGAGTCGGTGCCGAGGATCGGCTCCGAACCCATCAAGCAAGAATGAAGGCGAGATTGACAACTTAACATCTATGTTTATGGTAAGATTTTACACAACTATTCTATGTCCTTTTATTCATATGTTGCAGTATTAATAACATGAGGGAGAATGCCACAGCTCATGCAGAAGAAAGAGTGAGAGGAGGGGTAGTAACACTCTATAAATCCCTGAAGAATAGCCCTGGCAAAACCAGCTCTAGATCTACAAATACCATCCAACTTAATGTTTTGTGAAGGTATGGACAGAAGACCAAGTGGCTGCATCTAAGACAAAAAAAAGTATCCAGACCCTTGAAAAAAGCACCAGAAGAAGATGCAGCTCTAGTGGAATGAGCCTTAACTGAAGAAACAAGGGATTTCTCATAAGCCACATAACAAAAGGAAATAACCTTAAAGATCCAGGATCAGATTGTCTGCTTGGAAATAGGTCTATCTAGAGCCCTGGGATGGAAGGAAACAAAGAGATGGTCAGACTTCCTAACAGATTTGGTTTTATCCAAATACAATTAGAGCTGTCTATGCACATCCAAGCTGTGTAAGATCCTCTCACTAGCACATTGTGGTGAAGGAAAGAAGGTGGGTAAATTAACAGACTGATTAAGAGACACATTCACTACTTTAGGCATGAAGGTGGGATTAATGCATAGGGAAACCCAATCCTTGTGAAAAACAGTAAAAGGAGAAGAAGCCATAAGGGCTTGAAGTTCTGAAGCCCTTCTGGCTGAAGTGATAGCCAAAAGAAGCACAGTCTTCCAAGTGCAATGTTGAAGGGAAGAAACTGCTGGTTCAAAGGGAGGCAATGTAATTTCTTCCAAAACAAAGTTTAAATCCTAAGGAGGAGGCACTGGTTTCCTTGGTGGTGTGACATAAAGGATGCCTTTCAAGAAAAGTTTGACATCCAACCTGGAAGCTAATTAGAGGGGTTCAGAGGGAGACAGACAGAAGTGGCTGAGAGAAGCTTTGACATCACACGTACCTTACAGTACCTTTAGACTTTGGTATACTGGCTGGACGTTCAGGGAAGACCTGAGGCGGACTCCCTCATGTTATGAATACTGCAACATATAAAGAAGAGTAATACATCTATAGAGAATTGCATGCAACCAGACCTGTTATCAGCACATGGCCTCAAATGATACACCCCCCCTCACAATCAATCTACAAAACAGTTGGTGTAATATTTAGGTTGATTCTATGACCCCAAAAGGCATCACTTCTATTCTGTCCATGAGTCCCTCACAAACTGGGGGGAATGGCTGGAATGCAGATTACTCAGTCTTAAGTTCAACTACCTAACCAGAATCACTGGAATCAGGAGACTCCATCAAGTGAGTAGACTGAGCTTCTGTATGGTACAAACATTCAAACATGGATAACAAAACAGAGACATCTTGGGATACAACACACAGGTAGTTGGTGGGATATGCAGCAGTTGTCATCTTTTCAAAGGCAGCTGATGATAAATGAGAGCTAGACCCCTCTCTAGCTATGAAGCGACTAATTATTTATCAAATGTGAGGCCACTTTGTGGTGGAAACAAGAAGTCACTGATGCCAAACATCTGACTACCTTATCTTCTAACACTGTTCTAGGGCCTTCATTCCTTCAGAAATGCACCAAGGACACTCTTGCCATTGCCCATACAAGACATCCTCCATAGCACCATCCTGACAGAGAAATGACAGAGGCATGTTGCTTCTTCCCCTTTATGTTCTGTTGTTGCCCTGGAGCTGAAAAGCTAGTGCACATGGCAAGGCAAGCAATAATAGAGAAAAAGTCACACAACCGATGCTGTGTGATAGAGACAGCAATAAACAATCCAGCATCAAAGAAACTCCAATGCATTGTGTCACACTCAGTATCATCAGGCAAAGATGATCCATTTAGTAGGGGGAATGTGAATTTTCAAAAATTAATACATATGTAAACACTGCTTTTTATCTATTATGTTCAGGCAATATACAACTCATCTGAGTGGAGGAAGAAAAATGAGAAAAGCATTCTGTATGCCATCCACAATATGATTAATCAAGAGAACTTGGATGTACAAAATGTATACATAAAATGTATACATAATTAAACCTGACTATCGTTAACATAAATAGGCATCTTGTTTTGTACAATACATGAAGTAAATGTCCTCCTTACTTACTGGTCATTTTTAAATAATTGTTCTTTACATACCTTACAGCTGTTGCAGAAGGTGGGGCACGTTTCACTGGTCGTTGCTTTCCAGTTATTAAATTTGTTTGTTTCATTTCTGTTTCAGAAAGAACAATATATTTTTATTCTAGGTGTTTTAATAATAGTGTTCATAAAACTATCTAACTAACTTAAGCCTTGCTCTCACTGAATGCAGACTTGGTATTCTGTGTCTTCCCACCTAAGGGGAAATTAAGAGTCCTTACAACATGCGGCACTTTTGAGTTTCCATATGGGATACTGATACAAACAGACCTCAGAGAAACAGCAAGATCATATGGAAACGTTGAGGAGTAGAAGTAAACTGCATTCAAACAGGAGGTAGAATAAGTCAATCTAACAGTGTTGCCAGTCTGATGCAATGGAGTACAAGAACAGTATATTAAAAAAGAAGACAGCCCTATCAATAAGCCAGTCTAACAGTGTTGTCAGCCTAGAAATAAACTCACAAACTGGGCTACCAATTAACTATTACAGAACTGGCTGCACTGGACTACAATGCCTATAGAAGATGCAGTTCTGCTTTACAAGAAAGGTAATCAGATGACTGGCATCTGCAGACTGATGACTCTAATTCAAGTATTGTACAATTTAAGAGTGATGCTTTTTTAAATATTTTAAGATGGCAATACAATACACTTACGGTACCACAATACCCGGATACTACCTGGATATTAATATATATCTATTCTTAATATTATTAATTTCAGTTGTGAGAGATGCTCAGCATAAAAGTAGATATTTACAGCTGTAGTTAAGTATATTTACCTCTACAGCAGATCTTCAGGAATTAATCATAGCAACAGTAAATCATAATACCTGGGAATATATTGCCTTACCTTTATCATATACAGCGTGAAACTTCAGACACATTGTCTTTTTAAAACACTGATCGGGATCACTGTGGAATGCACTGAAACAGGCATGTGAGTGGCACCCTCAGTGGTAGGACAAAACTCTTCTTTTAAATAACTAGACAAAATGGAAGTCTACTGTGTGGCCACTGGCATGAGTGCTGCAGTCACAGAGGCTTAAAATTTCTCAAACATCCTGACCTGCTGATATGCACATGTCACTGGCATGTTGGGCACTCGCCAAATGTGTCACTCAGTAGATGGCAGCACAGTATCAGCACTGAGCGCTGTAGTGTAATATGCAATGCAAAATACTGTTCTGTAGACAATTACCATTAATGCAGATGCTCAAGCATCTTCACTGCTACAGTAATCACTTTTAGGAATTCCTGCTCTGAGAAACTAGAGGCAGACATGAGCACAAGAGACTTTTCCCCTCCCCCATGCTTGGCAAATGCTCTCCCTTCCAACATCAGTATATCAGGACATCAGGGTCATTAGCACCATTTCTTCAGGTCTTTATTACCCACTGATGAGAGTGCCATTTTCCAGGGTAGCCAGGAGCATGACATGCCCACAGTCCCTAGAACAACTAGTTATTAAAAAGAGTAGGGGACCTACCTGAGGGTGGGAGAAGGGTCTTAAACAGTAGAGGAGGGTACCACCCCAACACAGAGAGTAATCACTACCGGGGAAGAGTCATACAACTAAAGTGAAACAGCAGCACGAACAGATGAAGGAGAAGGAAGATGAACCCATGCAGTATGGCTTGGACAAACTAGAGTGCTTTCTGATGGTTTGGACTGATGTCAAAATGTCTAATTTCCAGGATGGAATGGGTAGGCTATCCTCTACGGAAGGTAGTGGTAAAGGGCGTGGACCAAGTGGAGTCAGTCCTGATCCTGCTTGATACTGCCTTTCCAAAATGTTTGTAGTAGAAAGCAAAGCAAATGGCAATCCACTGAAGATGTTGTTTGTTTTTTTTTAACAGTTCTCCCTTCCTTACTCTGTACAAAAGCCACAACAGCTGATCACATTTTCTATAGGTTTTGGCTTTATCCAAGTAGAATCTGAGTTGTCTGTTAATGCCCAATTACTGCAGTGCTCTTTCTCCTTTGTTCTGAAGAATTGGGAAGAAGACAGGAGACAGGTTAATTAAATGGTTCAGTGAAATCTCATCTACCACCTAAGCTGTAAAATGAATGGGTTTATATGCAATGAAACCCCATCCTTATGGAAAAATGAGAAACAGTTTCCTACTCATAAGGGCTTAATGCTCAGGTATTCTTTTGTCAGAAGTGACTGCCACCATGAGGGCAGTATTCCAGGTGAAGTATTTTAGATCTGCAGAAGTGGCAGGCTCAAAAGGATGTAGGATTAGGTTTTCTAGGCCAACATCTAGGTCCCAAGAAGGAGCAGGGGTCCTTTTTGGTTGTCACAAATGAACTAGATCCTTGAGAAACTTTCATGGTATGATGAGAGAAAAGTGAGAGGCATATAGGGTAGGCAAAGGCATGGATAGTTATGGAATTATAGGACAGACTCATGCTGCTCAGTTCTTTTAAACAGCTCAGGATTTGTGGCAGTCCAGCTTGCAGCAGCTGTTGTCCCTTGGCCATCCACCAGTGAAAGAATCTTAGCCATTTTTGACATGTATAACTTGTTGGTACTATGTTACCTGGCTTCCTTGAGGAAATGAAACATGTTCTTTGAGAATAGATGTCTGGAAGGTAGAGGTATCAATTTCATCCACCTTGGCAGTTTGAGAGAGTCCAAATCGATGTGAATAGTGCATCCCTTCTTCTTGGTGAGAAGGTCCACTTCCAGAGGCAGCACCCGTGGTTCCTACTTGGCCATGCTGAAGAGAATGAAGAAAGTACAGTTGTACAAGTAAACTTACCATAACAATAGAGGTTTGAATACATAACTGCTGTAATGGCATACGCTATACATGGTTTATATCCCAGCTAAGATATAACAGCCAGCCGGCTTCCAAAGTTTAAGGGCATCTTCCAAGTGCCCAGACTGCTGACAGCTTGAGCTAGTGCAGGGATATAATTAGTAGTCTGGGAACCAAGCCCTTCAGTGCTTTCAAGCTAAATGCTGATAACATGGTCATTTACCAATCAGGTCACTTTCACATCAACATTCAGTGCCAACTCCAGTTCAATTTATATGAGCTCCACCAATAACTCATAAATCATAAACTACTTCTCAATCCCACCAAGACCAAAACAATGCTTTTTGGAACTCCACAGAAAATTCACCAAGCACCTGAATTTTTAACTATCTTTTGACTTACACAACCATCCCACAGAGGCAACCTCTACATTCAAATAGCTAGAATTATGGCCTGATCAGTCCCTAAACTTCAATTTTAAATAGACAAAGTGATAGCTAAAATAAATTCCCTCCTCTTCTGGGCCAAAAGACTCCTTTCTATTCCAAACATCTACAGCAGCCATTAGCAAAGGAGTTTTGCTTTCTCAACTTAAACGTGGGCTTCCAATTTTTACTTAAAGAAAAACATTGCCACTATCCAATCTCTTAACAGCACCTGCCAATTCATTATAAACTCTCCTCTCTGTCATCATCACTGTATCAACCTAGTAAAAACCAAATGGCTACCCATAAAATAAAGATCTAAACTACTGTTAGGATCCTATATCTATAAACTACCCCAGCTCCATACAGTAAATCTCCTTGCAGCTAGACTTCATGAAAAAACTTCTCATACAACTTGTAGCAGTACTCACAAACAACACCATGTCTTCCCTACAACTAAACTCCACAACACTGCACATTCATTCTCCTCTCAGCCACCTATTCTTTGGTAAGCACACTCCATTGACCTAAAGGAAATAAACACTTATTCCAAATTCAGAATACAACTCAAGAAGCACTTCTTCATCCAAGCTAAATGGTTCTGCTTCAACACAGGACATATTACCTAACACACTATTCCTATTTCCTTTCCAAGTCTCTTCTCATATCACAAAACTTACTGAAGATAGATCCACTTTAGAAACTAATGTATATATTTGTACATTGCACTGTGCTTGTTCACTAGAATATATATATATATATATATATATATATATATATATATATATATATATATATATTATTTCACTCAGGCTGAGATCAGCGAATTATCTCTGTAAACACAGATATATACATACATAAATAAACAAAAAGGGGCTACAGCCCTGAAAGAGATCAGTGCTAGGTATACAAAAGTCAATGTCCTCACACTGGCCAAAGAAAATGGTACAAAAATAAAGGGTATCAAGGGGAGAGGAAGCTACTACAGCAGTGTTGTATTTGAACAGCTAGTGTTATAATAACTTCCATAAGTGTACTATGGTCCTCATTTCATTACCTCTGCAGCAGCCTTAGCTACATGGGTGTAATACCAAACTATATACAGAGTGGGAGGAGAAGGAAGGATGAACATTCAGGAGTCTCCAAGCACAGTTTGCTCTAGACGGTTTGTAATGCTTAGTAAAAGTATGTAGAGGGGACCAAGCTGCTGCCTCTATAACACTTCTAGAATTAACCCCTTTCCAAAAAAGCCACTGAGGAAGCAAAGCTTCTAGAAGCATGTACCTTGACCTTGCTTGGAATTGAGATAATATAGTGGGAGTAAAAAAGGAAATAGCATGCAACAATCATGGAGACATTATCTGCTTTGATACTGGTTGTCCTTTTCTCTTACCTTCATAAGATTTACTGGCACTTTTGAAGATTTTAGTTCTACCAAGCGAGTATCCCAGTTGTCTGTAGACATGTAGTTTATGAAAAATCCATTCTCCCTCATTTTTAGATCCTGAAAAGAAGACATGGAGATGGATAGCTTGGCTCAAAGACTCGGATTCTGATTTAGACGTAAATGAAGGACTCATTCTGAAGGAGACTCTATCTTTGTGTAAAATGAGATTAAGAGCTTGCAACTCTGATACTCTTCTTGCAGAAGTAAGCGCAATCTGAACACATTTTTCCATGTTAAGAGCCTCAAATCAACTGGATGAGCTGGTTCAAGTTCTTCCAAACAAAATTAAGAGCCCAAGGAGCAACCACCTGCTTTCTACATGTAAAGGTATATATAACTCCTTTCAAAAACAGCATAGCATGAGAGTGCACTGAAAGAGGAGGATCCATGAGCAGACATGCTGAAATGGCCAAAAGATACACCTTGACAGAAAAATAAGACTGGCCAGAGGATACCAACATCCACAAATTTTGTAGAGCCACAGAAATGCTAGCCTTAAAAGGGTAATATATGATTTATTAGTAGTTGGTTTCTTTGCCTCCTTTTAATACCTGCTACTGCATGTCCTTCAAAAACTAGATGCCAAAATGGTATTAAAATTCCATCTTTCAGGTAGTCAGTTGATTTTTTTTTCAAGGTGGGTGTATCAAACAACTCATGTTTTATGTGAATAGGTTTAAGTATGTTAGGAAGCTTGTGGTGATTGCCCTTGGCCATTTCCAAAAAAGGGAACACTACCTTTGTCTGGCCTAGAAAGGAATTACCATAAATATCTTTGGAAAGTCCTTCTAAATTCTCAGAATGCCTCAGTGGAAATGGTAGAAAAGTATACAAGGAACATTCCCATCCAAGGAAATCAGAATTCATCTGTTTTCTAGATCTGCTTGCAAGGGGTCCAGGAGCAGAATTTTGCCAGTTGCCTGTTGCGAATGGAGGCAAATAGATCTATCTGAGGTGTTCCCCACAGCTGGGACAAATCCTGGAAGACTTCCCAATTAAATTTTCATTCCCAAAGATCTATCCTGGTCCTGCTCTGCTTGCCTACCACAAAGTTTTACTCTTAACAAAATGTCAGAAGTCTACAGAGTGATGCTACTATGGCTAATCTGCGTAGAGGATAAGATTTGGGACCCCCTTTTTTGTTTACGTACCACATCACTGTCAGATTGCCTGTAATCACTTGTAAAGGTCCTGGGTACCACAGATTACAAACAGTTGAATTCATTTATTACTGCCAATATCTTTTTGATGTTTATGGGTTTTGGTCTGACTTTTCTGCTCCAAAAGAAAGCCTGGTGGAAAATCCCAGGATTCAAAAAACTCCTTTACCAGCCTCAGTAAGAAGCTGAGATCCCTCATAAAATCCTCCAAAGCTAGTTACGAAAATAAAATTGCCAAAGATTCGAAAGACAACCAAAAGGCATTCTAATTCTATAGTTATGTTAAGAATCTAAATGACAATGCTCAGATATGCTCTGAGCTACAACAGAATGGCATTAAATATACTGATCCCAAGGATATTGCCAATATCCTGGCAGATCGATTTAGTGCCAACTTCACCCCACTCTCACCCTTTAAAGGGCCCATCTCAATACCAAAAGATTGCCAAATTCCAGTAATCATGGCTACACAGGTAGAAACCGCACTCTCCAAGCTAAGAATACAGCATCCATGGGACCAGATGACATCCCGGGCTGTATACTACATGAATTACAATATGAACTGGCACCTCACCTAAGTGTCATGTTTAATCATAGCCTAACCTCAGGCTTTGTGCCCACTGAGTGATGCACAGCTACAGTTACCCCACTACACAAGAGGGGATCCACCTTGGATCCTGGGAACTACCGTCCCATCAGTCTGATGAGCTTGATCTGCAAGGGCATGGAACGCATTATCATGGAACTTATAAACAAAGACATTGGCAACTTTCAAACACTGGACCCCACCCATTTTGGGTTTGTGAAGGGCCGATCTTGTCTCCTGAACCTGACTGACTTCTTCAAATCAGTCTCCAGAGCTGTGGATGAGGGTAAGGCGGTCCAACACAGCCTATCTGGACCTTGCCAAGGCCTTCGACACCATCCCCCACTCTGAAATCATAGGTTCATAGGTAAGTACTAGGCTATCTGCCCGAAGGCATTTATAAGCCTAGCCAGAATGTGTTGGCTTTCGCCACCCCCTTAGATTAGTTCCCTGTGCCTCTGTCCAGCAGAGCCTTTAAAGTGATCCCTGGGGTAAACTTTCTGTTTCCCATCCACTCATCAAGGTTTCTCTTGAAGAGGGTTAGCAAGGAGCTCTGCCTAATGTAGATTGGAATCTTGCTCCAGAGCATGGGAAGTCTCTGGGATGGGAATCTATCCCTCCAGCACGTCCTATGTATTGTTGTGGAGAGGTTTAGATCCCTGGAGTGTGTGGCTTGAGGGGATATGGATTTCTTTAGGTGGAGCATGTCCATCAATTCTGGTTTAGACATGGCTTTGTATGTCAGACAGAGATCATCTCTGAGTACGCAGTATGCAACTGAGTACAGCTGGAGTTTTTCAGTCGAGCTGCATAGGGCATCTGCTTGAGGCCAGTGATCCTCTTGGTGAGGTACTTTTGTGGTCTTTCCAGTTGTTGCAGGTGTCTTGTAAGGTACATCCCAAATGGGGCATTGTACTCTATGATGGGTCTGATGAGTGATGCGTAGAGGGGCCCAATGACCTCTTTCGATCTGGATGCAAACCCTTTTGTGATTAGGTGGGAAACATAGAAGGATTTTCTAACCACTTTGGCAATGTGATTATCAAAGGAGAGGTTACTATCTACTAGGGTCTCCAGATCCCTTATTACGTCTTCTGTATTTAGAGGGCTACCACCTATGTGGTAATTTATGGGTACTTTGTTTTTTCCAAAGGGGATGACTATGCACTTTTTGGCAGTTAGCTTGAGGCCATGGTTTTGACACCAGGTATTTGTCTCAGTGAGACCCTTTTGGAGGATGTCTGTGTCAGCCGTAGAGTCAATTATAGCCACTAGTTTGCAGTCGTCTGTGAACCTGGTCAGCCATAGTCCTCCTGTGCTTGCCTGTACCTCTGAGAAGTATATGCCGAACAGGAGGGGTCCTAGGACTGAGCCCTGAGGAATGTCACTTGTAACCAGTTTAGAGTCAGACCTAGCTCCCGCAACTCTTACCATGTGAGTTCTGTCCATGAGCCAGTTGGCAACCCATCTCATGACGTAGGGGTTTATGTTCAGGCTGGTGAGCTTGTCTATAATACCAGAGTAGGGAATGATGTCGAAGGCCTTTGCGAGGTCTAGGTAGGCGGTGTGAACCACCTTTCCCTCGTCTATAGCCTTAGTGACTGTCTCAAAGAAGTCCATCAGGTTTAGGAAGCATGATCTGCCCTTAACAAAGCCGAACAGGGTAGGGTCCACTGTTTGGAGTTTCCCAATATCTCTGCTAATGAGATCCATGATGATGCACTCCACAGATTTGCAGACCAAGCTAGTCAGGCTTATAGGGCGACAGTTCCCAGGGTCCATTGTGGCTCCACCTTTGTGGAGCGGAATAACCGTTGCTGTGCGCCACTCTGAGGGCATGTAGCCTATAGAGAGGCTGAGTTTAAACGGTGTGTTTAGGTGAGGGGTTAGTTCATTTTTGAGCTCGTGTAGGATGCAGTCTGGGACACCGTCCAGTCCCATTGATGCTGTGTTTTTGGCTTTGGAGAGAGCTGTTTTAACCTGAGTGTCTGTGATTTCAGGGGCACTACATTCTTCTGGTATAGTTATGGGCCCTTTTGGGAGTGAGAGGGGGGTGAAGTTTGCACTGAACCTGTCTGCCAGGATGTTGGCAAGGCTACAGCCCTGAAAGAGATCAGTGCTAGGTATACAAAAGTCAATGTCCTCACACTGGCCAAAGAAAATGGTACAAAAATAAAGGGTATCAAGGGAAGAGGAAGCTACTACAGCAGTTTGAACAGCTAGTGTTATAATAACTTACGTAAGTGTACTATGGTCCTCATTTCATTACCTCTGCAGCAGCCTAGGCTACATGGGTGTAATACCGAAGTATATACAGAGTGGGAGGAGAAGGAAGGATGAACATTCAGGAGTCTCCAAGCACAGTTTGCTCTAGACGGTTTGTAATGCTTAGTAAAAGTATGTAGAGGGGACCAAGCTGCTGCCTCTATAACACTTCTAGAATTAACCCCTTTCCAAAAAAGCCACTGAGGAAGCAAAGCTTCTAGAAGCATGTACCTTGACCTTGCTTGGAATTGGGATAATATAGTGGGAGTAAAAAAGGAAACAACATGCAACAATCATGGAGACATTATCTGCTTTGATACTGGTTGTCCTTTTCTCTTACCTTCATAAGATTTACTGGCACTTTTGAATATTTTAGTTCTACCAAGCGAGTATCCCAGTTGTCTGTAGACATGTAGTTTATGAAAAATCCATTCTCCCTCATTTTTAGATCCTGAAAAGAAGACATGGAGATGGATAGCTTGGCTCAAAGACTCGGATTATGATTTAGACGTAAATGAAGGACTCATTCTGAAGGAGACTCTATCTTTGTGTAAAATAAGATTAAGAGCTTGCAACTCTGATACTCTTCTTTCAGAAGTAAGCAATCTGAACACATTTTTCCATGTTAAGAGCCTCAAATCAACTGGATGAGCTGGTTCAAGTTCTTCCAAACAAAATTAAGAGCCCAAGGAGCAACCACCTGCTTTCTACATGTAAAGGTATATATAACTCCTTTCAAAAACAGCATAGCATGAGAGTGTACTGAAAGAGGAGGATCCATGAGCAGACATGCTGAAATGGCCAAAAGATACACCTTGACAGAAAAATAAGACTGGCCAGAGGATACCAACATCCACAAATTTTGTAGAGCCACAGAAATGCTAGCCTTAAAAGGGTAATATATGATTTATTAGTAGTTGGTTTCTTTGCCTCCTTTTAATACCTGCTACTGCATGTCCTTCAAAAACTAGATGCCAAAATGGTATTAAAATTCCATCTTTCAGGTAGTCAGTTGATTTTTTTTTCAAGGTGGGTGTATCAAACAACTCATGTTTTATGTGAATAGGTTTAAGTATGTTAGGAAGCTTGTGGTGATTGCCCTTGGCCATTTCCAAAAAAGGGAACACTACCTTTGTCTGGCCTAGAAAGGAATTACCATAAATATCTTTGGAAAGTCCTTCTAAATTCTCAGAATGCCTCAGTGGAAATGGTAGAAAAGTATACAAGGAACATTCCCATCCAAGGAAATCAGAATTCATCTGTTTTCTAGATCTGCTTACAAGGGGTCCAGGAGCAGAATTTTGCCAGTTGCTTGTTGCGAATGGAGGCAAATAGATCTATCTGAGGTGTTCCCCACAGCTGGGACAAATCCTGGAAGACTTCCCAATTAAATTTTCATTCCCAAAGATCTATCCTGGTCCTGCTCTGCTTGCCTACCACAAAGTTTTACTCTTAACAAAATGTCAGAAGTCTACAGAGTGATGCTACTATGGCTAATCTGCATAGAGGATAAGATTTGGGACCCCCTTTTTTGTTTACGTACCACATCACTGTTAGATTGCCTGTAATCACTTGTAAAGGTCCTGGGTACCACAGATTACAAACAGTTGAATTCATTTATTACTGCCAATATCTTTTTGATGTTTATGGGTTTTGGTCTGACTTTTCTGCTCCAAAAGAAAGCCCGGTGGAAAATCCCAGGATTCAAAAAACTCCTTTACCAGCCTCAGTAAGAAGCTGAGATCCCTCATAAGATCCTCCAAAGCTAGTTACGAAAATAAAATTGCCAAAGATTCGAAAGACAACCAAAAGGCATTCTAATTCTATAGTTATGTTAAGAATCTAAATGACAATGCTCAGATATGCTCTGAGCTACAATAGAATGGCATTAAATATACTGATCCCAAGGATATTGCCAATATCCTGGCAGATCGATTTAGTGCCAACTTCACCCCACTCTCACCCTCTAAAGGGCCCATCTCAATACCAAAAGATTGCCAAATTCCAGTAATCACGGCCACACAGGTAGAAACCGCACTCTCCAAGCTAAGAATACAGCATCCATGGGACCAGATGACATCCCGGGCTGTATACTACATGAATTACAATATGAACTGGCATCTCACCTAAGTGTCATGTTTAATCATAGCCTAATCTCAGGCTTTGTGCCCACTGAGTGACGCACAGCTACAGTTACCCCACTACACAAGAGGGGATCCACCTTGGATCCCGGGAACTACTGTCCCATCAGTCTGATGAGCTTGATCTGCAAGGGCATGGAACGCATTATCATGGAACTTCTAAACAAAGACATTGGCAACTTTCAAACACTGGACCCCACCCATTTTGGGTTTGTGAAGGGCCGATCTTGTCTCCTGAACCTGACTGACTTCTTCAAATCAGTCTCCAGAGCTGTGGATGAGGGTAAGGCAGTCCAACACAGCCTATCTGGACCTTGCCAAGGCCTTCGACACCATCCCCCACTCTGAAATCATAGGTTCATAGGTAGGTGCTAGGCTATCTGCCCGAAGGCATTTATAAGCCTAGCCAGAATGTGTTGGCTTTCACCGCCCCCTTAGATTAATTCCCTGTGCCTCTGTCCAGCAGAGCCTTTAAAGTGATCCCTGGGGTAAACTTTCTGTTTCCCATCCACTCATCAAGGTTTCTCTTGAAGAGGGTTAGCAAGGAGCTCTGCCTAATGTAGATTGGAATCTTGCTCCAGAGCATGGGAAGTCTCTGGGATGGGAATCTATCCCTCCAGCACGTCCTATGTATTGTTGTGGAGAGGTTTAGATCCCTGGAGCGTGTGGCTTGAGGGGATATGGATGTCTTTAGGTGGAGCATGTCCATCAATTCTGGTTTAGACATGGCTTTGTATGTCAGACAGAGATCATCTCTGAGTACGCAGTATGCAACTGAGTACAGCTGGAGTTTTTTCAGTCGAGTTGCATAGGGCATCTGCTTGAGGCCAGTGATCCTCTTGGTGAGGTACTTTTGTGGTCTTTCCAGTTGTTGCAGGTGTCTTGTAAGGTACATCCCAAATGGGGCATTGTACTCTATGATGGGTCTGATGAGTGATGCGTAGAGGGGCCCAATGACCTCTTTCGATCTGGATGCAAACCCTTTTGTGATTAGGTGGGAAACATAGAAGGATTTTCTAACCACTTTGGCAATGTGATTATCAAAGGAGAGGTTACTATCTACTAGGGTCTCCAGATCCTTTATTACGTCTTCTGTATTTAGAGGGCTACCACCTATGTGGTAATTTGTGGGTACTTTGTTTTTTCCAAAGGGGATGACTATGCACTTTTTGGCAGTTAGCTTGAGGCCATGGTTTTAACACCAGGTATCTGTCTCAGTGAGACCCTTTTGGAGGATGTCTGTGTCAGCCGGAGAGTCAATTATAGCCACTAGTTTGCAGTCGTCTGTGAACCTGGTCAGCCATAGTCCTCCTGTGCTTGCCTGTACTTCTGAGAAGTATATGCCGAACAGGAGGGGTCCTAGGACTGAGCCCTGAGGAATGTCACTTGTAACCAGTTTAGAGTCAGACCTAGCTCCCGCAACTCTTACCATGTGAGTTCTGTCCATGAGCCAGTTGGCAACCCATCTCATGACGTAGGGGTTTATGTTCAGGCTGGTGAGCTTGTCTATAATACCTGAGTAGGGAATGATGTTGAAGGCCTTTGCGAGGTCTAGGTAGGCGGTGTGAACCACCTTTCCCTCGTCTATAGCCATAGTGACTGTCTCAAAGAAGTTCATCAGGTTTAGGAGGCATGATCTGCCCTTAACAAAGCCGAACAGGGTAGGGTCCACTGTTTGGAGTTTCCCAATGTCTCTGCTAATGAGATCCATGATGATGCACTCCATAGATTTGCAGACCAAGCTAGTCAGGCTTATAGGGCGACAGTTCCCGGGGTCCATTGTGGCTCCACCTTTGTGGAGTGGAATAACCGTTGCTGTGCGCCACTCTGAGGGCATGTAGCCTATAGAGAGGCTGAGTTTAAACTGTGTGTTTAGGTGAGGGGTTAGTTCATCTTTGAGCTCGTGTAGGATGCAGTCTGGGACACCGTCCAGTCCCATTGATGCTGTGTTTTTGGCTTTGGAGGGGGCTGTTTTAACCTGAGTGTCTGTGATTTCAGGGGCACTACATTCTTCTGGTATAGTTACGGGCCCTTTTGGGAGTGAGAGGGGGGTGAAGTTTGCACTGAACCTGTCTGCCAGGATGTTGGCTATATCGGCTGGTTCAGTGTATTTTGTGCCATTCTGCACTAACTCCAAGCAGATCTGAGAATTGCCACTTAGATTCTTGACATAGCTAAAAAATGCCTTGTGGTTATCTGGAGTCCATGGCAATTTTACTTTCGAAGTTAGTCTTGGATGACTTTATGAGGGAATGTAGTTTCTTGCCGATCAGGGATGTCTTCCCATCTTGAGATTTTACTCTTTTCTGTACTAGTTTCCTCCTTCTATTGTATAGCTTGTTTATGGCAGGGGTCCACCAGACTGTTTTCCTTTTCTTGGAGGAGTGAGTCTTGGTTTTGTTTGGGACAGCACGATTCATGAATTCTTGTATGTGCCCATAGAGTGCATTAGTAAAGGATTTTGAAGCTTGGACAGTGTTATCCTTTAGCATGGGGGCTTTGAAACTTCCCACCTCGGTCTTAAGTAACGTGAAGTTTGTTTCTGAAAAGTTTTTCATTGTGGTTTCTTTGACCGGGGGTGGTGGCGAAATGTGGATGTCCAGTGTGATTAGTTTATGGTCAGATCTAACCAGCGAGGGGTTGAGTGTGGAACACCGGTTGCCCATGTTGGTGATGACCAGGCCCAATATGTTGTCACTTCTGGTGGGGGTGTTGACCAGTTGATCCAGGGCATTTGAGTTTATAAATTCTAGGAAATGTTGGGCAAGGGAGTTTGTACTTGTGTAGTTCTCCCAGTTAATGTTTGGGTTATTGAAATTACCCAATATCAGGGTGTTTGGTAGGGCCTTTATGTTTCCCAGTGTTTCCACGAATGCGGAGTGGGGGTCCTAGGACATGGTGGGTGATCTGTAGCAGGCTATAATTTGAAAAGCAGTTTTGCCCATTGTTAGTTGCACGTGGATGATCTCTGAAGCATCATGCTGTGCCACTAACCTGGAGGTGTGGGTATCCTTGATGAATATGGATACTCCCCCGACTTTTGTATTTCGGTCCTTGTTTTGTGGCCAAAATGTATGGTATGAGTTGTAGCCTGATAGTGCTGGGGTGCTCTCTGAAGCCTTAAACCAGGTTTCTGTTACTGCACATATATCGATTTTCTCCATACTGACGAATGCCTCGAGTGTGTACTTTTTGAGGTTTAGACTTTTGGCACTGAGTAGCATTATCCTCAGTTTTTTGTTACTTGTGCTATTTACAATGGTGGGTTTGTCTTTTGAGCCTTGCCTAAAAAAGGCACTATGGGAATGGCAAGAGCCTTGGCCAGTATTTGAAAGCCTAAGGGTGACAGGTGCAAGCTGTCTCTATCAAGCAGTGTGGCTTGTCGAGCATGTCATCCCAGGCTGACAGACACTGGATCCCCTTTGAATGACACAAGAAGCTTTGCCAACCGTTGAAATTGATATTTTTTTCTCTATAATGTGGTATCATTCTTGGTGAGGGCAGGATGCTACTCAGGGTCAGGGTCATACCGGCCTGGGCTACGTGATCAGAGAGCTCCTCCATGTCTCTTTTCATGTAGTCCAGGGAGGTACAGCTCAGGTCATTCACAACAACATGGACAATGACAGAGTCATATTTGTACTTGTTCTGGAGTGACGTGAGTGCTTGTGTTATGTGGCAGATCCTGGGACCCGACAGGCAGCTAACAGTAACCTTCTCCTTGTTCAGCCTAGTGAGTGGGACGTCAGTGTGCCTGACTATAGAGTCGCCTATTACTAGTGTGTTGGGTATGTTATTTTGCCTTAAGGGCTGTGATTGCGTGGCACACTGGTTTTGTGCAGTATGTGTTTCATGGTTTGTGTTGGGGGTGGAGGTTGCTTGGATGTCTGCTTTGGAGATCTCTGTTGCTTTTGCAGATTTTTATTTAGAACCTCCGAGTATGTTTTCGTGTATTCATGTGTGTTTTTACCGGTGCTGGTTTCATAGGTCTGTGTGAGACTGGTGGTGTGATGCAAGTAATTCCCTTCTCCTCTTGACTGCCTGGTCCAGACTTGGGTTGAGAGAGCTTAGCCACCAGTTTGGCTGTATAACTGCATCTCTCGCATGTATTAGTGTTTGGTGGAAGGAGGAGAGGGTTGTCTGTGTACATGAGGCAATTGTAACATTGCTTCAAAATGCCTAGATTCACCAGCTGGATCGGAGAGTACAAATGAAACTGCCCTTTGGACATGCCTGGATAGGTACAATGAACTGTTTTACTGATTGGCTGGTAAGGTCGAATAGAGAGCCTTGTCCTTCTCTACAGCATAGAGGGGTCTAAGGTTTATTATTGCATGCTATGAGTTTTGAGCAAGTGCCGGGATGGGAAGTAAATGGTTTGAGTGCTTAAGTTGAAAGTGTGTCTATTTCCAAGGGAAAAATTTAAGAGTAGACTCTGTGGAGCTGGGAATAGTTATACCCTAGCTAACTGGCGCTGCCCGACGCGCAAAACCATGCAAATGCGGGTTTTATAGCAGGGAAACGAAAGAGATAGAAATTAGCCCAAAATGGCCAATAAACTACTAATTTTTGGGCTGAAACCACTCCTCCAGGGACAGATAGGCTGCTCAAAGCTCCCTCTCTCACAGTGAGCAGAGAAACTTCCTTCTATCCAAGTAAGGTATGGGCAAACACAGAAACTTGTAACATAGCCCTGAATTCAGCACTAACCTGAAAACTGGATTATACTAGCTTAGAAAGGCGGGAAAACAAGTACATATATCTATATCTATATATATGTGTGTGTGTGTGTGTGTGTGTGTGTATATATATATATATATATATATATATATATATATATATATATATATATATTTTTTTTTTTTTTTCAGAAAATAAAGCAGATACAATCAAAAAAATACTTTAAATGCACAGAAATAGCTATCCCACTTGAGTGTGTAGCCTACTATAGCTAAACAGGTAATTTAAACACAAAAACGACTTTGTTAAAGTGCAGGCAGTAAAATAAGTACAATATGTAGCTGAAACAAGCTTTTTAAATCACAGAAACTCTAGAAAATCTGCATTTTAGGCGGAATTAGCTTAAGGCAGCAAGAAAATGCAGAAAAATGATAATTGATTACTCCAAAGTCTCTCTTTTGTCTCTCTGCTGCTGTAAAACTCTGCAGGGCACCAGGCAGGAGCTTGCTGAGCTGTATACTATTAGAAAAACCTCGCAAATGCAGGTTTTATAGCAGGGAAATGAAAGAGAGAAATTAGCCCAAATGGCCAATAAACTACTAATTTCTGTGCTGAAACTACTCCTCAGCCTTGAATTCAGCAATAACCTGAAAACTGGACTATACTAGCTTAGAAAGGTGGGAAAACAAGTATATTTTTTTGTTTTTTTTCAGAAAATAAACTAGATACAATCAAACTTACTAAGCTGGGAATAAATCCCTATGTCACTGGATGGGTTGCCAACTGTCTTACTGCAGAACCCAGACTGTAAAAGTAGCCGACTCCAAATCCAGCTCCAGAAAAGTGGAGTACCTCAGGGTTTAGTCCTGGGACTGCTCTTGTTTGGCATCTACTTATCTGAAGTACAGGCCAACACTAAGGAACTCTGGCTAACAAAGTTCGCAGATGAATCCCCAAATGATGTGGATATTCTGCAAAAGAGCCTTAAAGAAACAGCTTGGTGCCAGAGCCATGGGCTCAAGCTTTATGCCAATAAATGTATAGTTATCCCCATTGGGAAAAACCATGTACTCATGAATTACCACATAGGTGGCAGTACACTAAACACCAAAAGTGTTATGAGAGACTTAGGGACACACGTGGACAGTGGTCTCACCTTCGATAACCACATTGCCACAACAGTCAGGAAATCCTTCTATGTAGCAAACCTTATCACTAAGGGCTTTTCATCCAGAAAAAAGGAGGTCATTGTCCCACTGTACTCATCCCTCATTAGACCCATTATAGAGTACAACGCCCCGTTTAGTATATACCTCACAAGACATCTGCAACAGCTGGAAAGGCCATAGAAATACCTCAGTAAAAGAATCACAGGCCTAAACAGATGCCCTAGGCTGACCATATAAAAAAATTCCAGCTATACTCCTCTACTCAGGGGCAATCTCTTCTTAACATACAAGGCCATGTCAAACCCTGAGCTGTTGGACATGCTCCACTTAAAGAAATCCCAATCCCTCAGAGCCACACGCTCCAGGGATCTAAACTTTGTCACAACAATAAACAAAACACGCTGAAGGGATAGGTTCCTGACCCAGAGTCTTCCCATACTCTGGAATAGACTGCCCATACATGTCAAGCAGAGTGCCTCCTTGGCCCTCTTCAAAAAGAACCTTGACGATTGGATGGGAGATCGGAAATTCACCCCATGGATCACATCAGTCGCCCTGCTAGACAGGGGTCCAGGGAAGTAAATATTGTGGGAAAAAATATCCAGGGAATTGTTATGGCTAGGGTTGTATAGTCCCTAGGGCCGATAGCCTAGTACCAACCTATGAGGCATATGCAGTTACAGATTCTATTAGAGTTGCAGTGGGAGAATGAGAGTCCTAGATTCAGATAAAACTGATGTTTCCACCAAAGTAGTTCCCTTTCTACAAATACCAGAACTAGACTTTGAAAAGTTGAGGGGGTTGATGTAGAGACTATACAGATCTTAGCTACCATTTAATCTTTCATATGCAGAGTCTGTCTAGAGGAATCATGAATATCATATATGCCATTAGTCTTAGAATCCTTAGAAATTCCCTTGCTGAAGTCCTCAACTGAGTGGAAGAACTTAGGATGAGATCTACGTATAGATACAGATCTACATTTTTCATGTAGAATCATGTCTGGTTACTTCTGAAAAAGAAGCAAGAAGATAATGTAGAGATTTGCCCTTAGCATGCAGTAGACACCCCAAGAATACTATTCTGTGGGATGGAAATGGACAAGAATTTTTGAATGTTCTCCTAGAAACCCAGTCTGCACTTCAAAAAACACTCTGCAAAGATAAGAAAGCTATCTAAATAAAGTAAAATGTTAATACCATGCAGTCTGCAACAGAATATCACCGGAGCTGTGAAAAACCCAAAGGGTAATGCACAGAACTGAAAATATAATCCAGACAAAGAAAGTCTTAAGAAACACTTGAAATCTTTGGCTACTAGAATGCAATGAAATCTAGAGTTACCAAAAACAGAAAGAAGAAATAAGAGTAAACAGGTTGGAAAGTGATAGCATTTTGGATTTTGGAAAATTAACAATTTAGTTGAAAAAGGAAAGCTCTATAACTACTCTCCATAAAGCTTCTTTCTTTGGTACCAGAAACATCTTTGAATAAAAACCTTTCCCTTTAAGGGAGAGGGGGTGAAGTTCTAGTAACCCTCATCCAGCAGATGCTGAACGACAAAGAGAAATAAAGATTTTTGCTTTAAAGGATGAAGGGAAATCCCCTGAAAAGGAGGAAGGGACTCCCACTGCCATATGAATCCCTGATGGATAACTCTCAGAACACATTTGTCTGAGGCAGTATAGCTATGTATTCAAAAACTGCTACCACAGTAGATGTTTGAATGATCACTTCTGCAGTACCCATAGATAAATAGATTATACCTTTGGCAGGATATAAACCATATAGCTACAGCTAATGCAGCAGTGATCAATATCACGAACATTAACTGCTTGCCAAACGGACAGAAATGGAGACCCAATTTTGAGGAAGAATTAAAGAACTGCCATGGTGCATATGGATTATTTTTATTTATTTTATTACAATTTGAAGACAGTTATTCAGACTTGTTGGGAAGTCCTTGTTTCTGGAAAGCTCTCCTCATCTTTCTGGTGTGTCCTTGCAATTGTTTTATGAATATCTGCTTGCCAGAAGCTTGATGCGTCTACTTATTTTGCTTTTTAAAAAATGTCCTCAAACATGGATGAAACCTTTAACAAACTTTGAGAAGGAAGGCCGAAAAAATTTGAGTCACATCTTGAATCAGTTTCCTTCTCTCATTGGATTTTTTTAAGATCTCAGCAACAGATGGTTCAAATATAACCTTCTTATCGAGAGAAGAATTCAAAATGTCAGCTTTAACATCTTCATGGAAATTTTGAAAACATAACCATGCAAACCTTCTCATCACAGATTCCAAAGCTGCTGCTCTGGAACAGACATCAGTGGACTCATAAGAACACGTAATAGAATGTTTGGTTACTTGAAAATAGAAGCGATAACAGAATTAGAGATTTGCCCTCAGAAAAAGGATAAGTTGCAGTAAAGTTATTCAGATTTTCAAAAGAAGCAAGTAAAAGCGTTAACGTGTGAGCTTGACAATTAAGAATTCAAAAAATAAGAGTGGCAGAGGCGTACACTCTTTCCCAAATCTATCAAAAGTTTCCCTGTCCTTGTCTGAGGGAGAGAAATTAGCATTTGCCAAATGTTTACCTGCAGAAGGATTTCACAAGAAATCATTGCAGGATCAGATCTGGGATTAGAAAAAAATTTTAAGACTGAGGAACTTTAAAAATTGATCTGTCTTCTTAGTGACTGCGGTTTGACTGTCAAGCAAGTACCAGCCTGCAATAAAAACATTGTCTAAGGCTAACAGAAGAAGAGGAACACCATGTAGGGTGAAAAAATTCCAGTCATAATAAATCATAATATTTCTTCAAAGAAAATTGAATGTAGTGTTGTTGACATAGAAAAAATGTTTCATCAAAAAAATGTTTTGAGTGTAAAATCAGAATAATCTTCTCAGAGTAAGACTCAGTAGCCTGATAAGAAATGACAGAATCTGTTCCCTCAAAATCTATTCTCTGTTTATTTTATTTACTAATTTATTTGACATTTGTTAACTGGGTTAGGTCAACTGGGCAAGTTCAGTGGAGGCCTGAGGAGAAAAGCTCCGGCATAAACAAAAATACAATATAAAACACAATGAAGAATACAATAAACTTTATTTTATTCTCTGAGTATTTTGTTACTGAAACTTACAATCAAATGGCCTATTAGAATTTAAAAAGGTGGAAGTAAAAGTATAAAAAGACCATATGTATAAAGTAGTAGCTCAAAGTAAAGAGAGAGAAGTGACGGGGAAAAAGAGAAAGTAGTTTTGGTTGGAGCGGGGCAAGTGCAGGACCAAAAATTAAGCAGGCTGTCTTTTAGAAGTTTTTTGAAGCTATAAGCATTAGTGATGGTTCTTAAGTTTAGTCCAAGCACTGGCGACTGAGTAGTTGTATAGGAGTTTACTTAAGTTTTTATTAGGCTTGTGAATTTCTAAGAGGTGTTGATCAGTGCTACAGACAGTAGGTTTTGGTTTGTAGGGATAGATGAGTGTAGAGAGAGCAGGACAGCATGAGGATTTATTTAAGATAGTGTGAGTGAGGTGGAGCTGAGGAAGGAGTTGTTGTTACTGGAATTCAAGCCAATGCAGATTCTTTAATGTTATGCAGTGGTGGGTGCGGTATGGAAGATTGGCAGCAAATCTAGTAACTTTATTATAAGTGGATGCAAGTTTGGTTAACAGGTTGGATTGTATGTTAGTGAGGATAGGTGCAGTGTATAATAGGGTGGGTACTAGAAATGCCTGAGCTACAGTATGCTTAGTGTCATTAGTAAGGTATTTTTTGTGCTTATATAACAACCCTAGTTTTTGGTGGGTCTTTGGACAGCCTGTTGAATGTGGATATCAAATTTTAGTTGGTCATCCATAATTACTCCAAGCAGTTTTGTATGAGGTTCAGTGGAAATAATTGTGTCATTAAGGGATGTGACAGTGAAGGTATTTTTGTGTTTTTGTAGAGATTTTGGGAGGAGAGGAGAAGTTTGGTTTTCTTAGGATTGAGTAGCAGTTGATTACTGGTTAACCATTTTTCCACCGAGAGAAGTGATTCTTGGGTAAGGGAAAGAAGGCGGGGAGATTGTTGTCAGAACATGATATAATTGTAGTCATCCATGTATTGAATTAAAGAGGAATGAGGGCAGGATGTGTATAGATTATTAGTAAAGATGTTAAAAAGCAGGGGTCCAAGAATGGAACCCTGAGGAACCTCTGTTCGACAAGTAGGAAGGGGAGGTGGTAGAGAGCCTTCTAATGGACTGGAAATCTGTTAGAAAGGTAGCTGCAGAACCATTGAATTGTGGAGTTGGACAGGTTAAGGCTAGTAAACTTCAGTTTATGAGAAACGGTGTCAAAGGCTCTGCAGAGGTGAAGAAAAAGACAAGTTTGTTATTGTCGCAATATTTTGCAATGGTCTATGTGAATGAAATGAGTGCAGTAGAAGTGCTGTGATGGGTGTGAAAACCATGTTGGGTAGGGGTTCAGGAGGTTTTCCTGTGTCAGATGATTGAGGAGCTGTTTATGAATGCATTTTTCCAGTATTTTTGATAGGGGGTAGTATTGCAATAGGTCTAAAGTTAGCAGGGTCAGAAGAATTACCACCTTTGTGAAGGGATATGACATAGAATTTTTTCCAGATTTCGGGGACTATGTATTCTTGGATGGACCTACTGACTACTAGAGAGACAGGAAATGCGATAGATTTAGCAACAAGTTTGAGGAATAGTGGTGGTAAATTGTCAGCAGAAGGTGAACATGGTTTAAGTTTGCTTAGGAGTGATCCAATATATGCTGTTGGGGAGGGTTTTAGACAGAAGAGGGGAGTAGGGGTAGAAGGAGTAGGAACAGTACTGGGGAGAATGGTATTGTCTTTTTTAGTCAAATTTTGAGTAGAGTCGATGAAGACGGAATTTAGAAAGGTGGCTATATTCATGGTGGAGCTACTGGGACACGGGCTAGGAGTAGATGGGTTACCTGGATGTAGGAGCTTGCTATCATACCAAAATTGTTTGGGGTTTGAGTGGGGATCGTTTAGTGGTTTGTGATAGAATTGTTTTTTTTTATCAGGGTCAACTTGCTTCTTGGTAAGATTCAGGAGTTCCCTACAAGTTTGGAGATGAGTGAGAGATTTAGTTTTTCCCCAGTTTTTCCAGGCACTGGCTCTTTTGAGCAGAATGGGTTGTGTTAACCAAGGTGCAAAGTTGGAATTAATTCTGATTTTTCTGGTGGAGGCCAATGAGTTCAGAGTTTAAAGGAAAATGTTACTAAATTTCGTGACAGCCTCATCAAGTGGGAGGGCATGGAGGAGGAAGGACCAGTTAACTGAGGAGAGCAGATCGCTGAAACTATCAGGGTTAAAGATAGTGAGTTTGTGACTATGTTTATAATAGTGGGGTTTGTACAACTGGGGGTGTGTCTTAGAACAAAGGTGGGAAGATGGTCACTAAGGGAATCAAGCAGAGTGGTGACATTGTGGTGTTTGTTTGGGTTGGAGGTGAGGATCCAATCAAGTGTGGTGCCGATATTGGTGTGTTTACTTAGATGTGTGGGGGATGAGATTAGTTGGGAGAAGACATAGAGGTTACTGCTACTGTTTGGAGAGTAAGAGTTTAGAGCATTCCAGTCTATGTTAACATTACCCAGGATAATGGTTTTCATAAGTGATAGTTTCGGAAATCCAGGAGAGAAGATGTTCAAGAGTAGGGATATTGTTACCAGAAAGAATGTAGATGGCTGCGATGGCAAGGTTTTTGTGCTTATTTAGTTTACAGTGTACAATGAGGATTTCTGCTGGGTGGAAATTAGGAGTAGTAGACAGAGGATGCAGGGAGAGTTGTTCAGAGTATAAAATAGCAATATCTCCCCCCTTTTTTCTTATGTCTATCTTGGTGGATGACATTGCAGCCGGGGGAAAGATTTAAGAGTCAGTTATATGAGGTTGTAGTCAAATTTCAGAGATAGTGAGGATGTTTGGAGTGTAGGGAGAAAGAGATCAAAGAATGAAGAGACATGATTTTATTTGTAATATTTTCTATATTCAAAGACAGCATAGACAGGCTTTTGGAGGATGAGGGGGAGAAAGTTTGTAAGGGGGCAGCAGGGAAGGAGATGGGAGTTTGTTTAGGGGTAACCACGGAGATGCTGGAGGGATCAGCATGGTTATGGGTGGAATTGTTGAGGAATGGACCTGAGTTTGGATGAATATCACCAGAGCGGAGTAAATTTACTAGAGAAGGTTTACGTGCAGTTGAGTTGAAACTGAAAAAATAATATTTAGGCTTAATTTTAGTAGCAGGAGAGGTTAGTTTAAGTAGTTTGAATTTGTGCAGAGTAGTCACATAGTAATTAAAAAGCTAGGGTGAAATAGTGACGACTGAGGTCTGGGTATCAGTCTGGGCATAGGAGAATATTGGTGATAGGCAGATGTTGGGTAAGTGGTGGTAATTATATTAAGAGTAAGAAGAAATATGGTAATTAGGAGGAGTAATAACATGTTGAATGAAAAGGTATGGTCAGAGGAAGAAAGAATAAAGTGGGAAAGTGGATTAGAGGAAGTGTAAATATCAATGGAGGGAAAGAGAGTTAGCGAAGTTATAGGTAGGTGTGGAAGAGTTAAACAGATAGGTGAGAGGAGTGGCGAGGTGGGGAGAATGGGTAGGGCTAAGCTGCGGGAGGGGTTTAATGAGATAGTGGAAGTAAGTTAGGATTGGCTGGAAGGAAGAAGTTGGGAGATGTGGGGTGTGTGGTTAGCTTGCCTAGGTAGGGGAGTGGAGTGAGCCCAAGCAAAGCAAGGGGGGAATGGAGCAGGTTGAACCACAAGGCGGAATAACCAGTTGGAACTGCAGAGTCAATAAGCCACTGAGAGAGGCCAGGTAAGTAATTACATCAAGCTGATATGGAAGTGAGGGATTCAACAGAATAAAAAAAAAATAAGCTGGGAGGAGGAACACACTAGAAATTGGGGTAATTACTGATTACAGGTTGAATAATGTTGCAGATTTCAGGAAAAAAAAATAAGGGTAAAAGTTATTTTCTAATGGTTGGATTACGCTGCAAATTTCAGAATACAAATAAGATACAAGTAAGATAAAATACCCAACTGTTTGGGGGGGGGGCCCGAGAAGGTCATTGCCCAGCTAGTATGCACACCACTAATGCTAGTATAACTTAACAGACCGTTTAGTAGAAATAAAAAGAAACTGGCCAAGTCTGCCCAGAGTATGGCAGTAAAAACATATATTCAAACTTGAAACAGGGAGAATTCAATTCAATTCCTGATGATAGTGAGTTCTTTTAATTTTATAAGGTGGCAATCCTGCAGAGGGAGCACTTTCAGGAACACGGTGCAGGACAGAATGATAAAAAAATACTCGCTCCAGGCGCAGGGGTTGTAAAAAAGAGACGTAAAATACATAAATGGAATATAAGGGAGGAAATAACAATAGTAGAATGTTACAAAGACAAGAAACACACAGAACTAGAAGGGAGGAAATAACAATAGTAGAACGTTACAAAGTCAAGAAAGATACAGAACTAGAAGTGGAAATGTAAGAATGAAGGTTAGGAGAGAAAAGCGAGTAATTCTCAAGTAGGGAGTTTTGGAAAAAAAAACAAGTAGCAAGTGAATAAGAGAATTAAGAAATACTGTGAAGAGGGAAAAGGAAACGTATAGAGAACTAGAGAATAGGAACAATGAAAAAGATGTGAATTAATCTTAATGCAAATGTTACAAAATGTTTAACAAAAATGAGAAAATTCTAGCTGCTACAGAGAGTGGTTAGAGATGAAAACCATATACAATAAAAATTCCTCGTTAAACAAATCGAGGACACTAGGTGCAGGACACTTACAAATGGATTACAGCTTTTGGAAGAAGTGTTAACAGTATCTAGTAGTACGAGCATGTAAGAAAAAAAATAAAGAGGGAGTTCAAACATATCGCTCATAGCAAAAAAAATGTTTATAAAAAGGACTGATGTTTCAAGAACATGTTAGAGAGGGGACCAACAACATAGGCAGGTTGGTAAGATGGTCAAATGTGGGCAATGCCACCAATGTAAATACACGATGGAAGGGAATGAAGTTGAACTCAATGGGTTTGATACAATTAAGATAAAAAAAGAGATACAATTGTAATTCAAAAGGTATAGGTTACGTGGCAGTGTGCTAAGATTGCCTGGGTTTCTACTTTGGGAAAACTAAAAATAGCTGATCCATAAAAAGGATCCTAACAACACATTGTTCAGCCATATTTCTGAATATGAAGGGCATTCTTTTAAATATATTAAATCACATTGACCTTGGCCAGAGGCGTGGACCGACAGATGAGTTTTTGGAATACAAAGAACTACAGTGGCAACTACACACCAATGCCACTATGTATCCAGGCTTGAATGAGAATATATTTATTAGTCCACTGCTAAGGTTAAAAGCTGCTAGCGTTTTATACAAAAAATTTAGTAAAAGTTTTTTTGCTGCTAGGTCAAACCTACTGTATTGGACCAGCTATTTTGTTAGTTTTATAAGTTTACTATTTTTCTATGCATTTGTTTGTTTTTTAGTATTTCTTATAGTTTTACATTTTTTCATGTATTTAATAGGCAATACGATGAAGGAGCAGTTTTTATTATTAACCATTTGTGATGACTGGTTCCTTGATGGGAGGGGTTACATTCTTTGAAGCACTTAAGTGTGTGTTTTTTGCTTGTATTTTATTCTGATGAAGTCCTGCTCTGTGAGGATGAAAGACCTAAATAAAGTGGAACAATAAGTGATTCTCTCTCGTGCTTCTATTTTTTGTTGTTCTAAAACAATTTGTTCATTAAACACAGGATAGATTACGCACTTTTGTCAGTATATACAAAATAGTAAGCTAAGAATCTTATGTGGCTAGTTCCCCATCACATAAACCGGACAACTGCAACAGAACAAATCAGCAGAAAAGGCAGTAACCAATATAGCTAAAAGGTTATTTGAGAAATAAGAACCTGTGTTGATAACAGAACATCCAAGGTAATAAAACTTACTTGACATGCATAATATAGCTGGGGAACCATGGTGCAAGTCGGCCCTGAACAAAATGGTAAAAAGAAATCTGGGAATCTACAGAAACTATAGGATCTCTTTTTTCTTAACAGTAGATCCAGAAAATCTTCCTCATCTAAAGTAACAGACAAGAGAAGATAAATGTTTAACTTTGTTTCTTTTTATCAGGAATATCGACAGAAGCAGACCAACTGATGTCAGGGACATCACCCCAGGGAAAATTCTTATTCATTTGGCTAGACAGGAAAGCATTCCTCACTCATTCCACCGAGACTAACAAAGTGGTTCTCTCATTGAAAAAATATATTTGGTTCTCTCTCTGCTTACTGCTTGCTGCTTCTTGCTGTGGGATTTGAAGTGTTCTTAAAACACTCGGTCTTGCTGGCTGGATTCTGCTAAAATTCAAAGTCTGGTTATATTTGCATTCACAGTCTGTTGCATACAGAAACTTGCAGAATATACACTGATAAGAGAATATACTTTGCAGCACCTGTCTTTAAGAGCAGTAACCAATAACTTTTTATAATAAACCAAACTGGAAAACCGTTGCAGTTTAAAGTACTGTTCCACTTTACTTCTCATATAGTACAGATGATGTGAGAGATATAACATTTACCTCAGGACACCAAATGTGTCCCTACCATACCCCTAACAACTAGATTTAATACAGACATTTTACACATATTTTAGTTAAACTCACGCCCTCTAGGTTTTGGAAAGATACTGCCTTGATGACGCAAATGCTAACACATCTGTTCTTGTGCAAATGCTGATAAGTAAACTGTCTTCAAGGAAACGCCTTGTGGATTAGAAAAGCACATTTTTAAACTTTCTTAGAAAAGCATGTCCTGTTGTCCAGTGAAAGCAGATTACATTCTTGTCATGTCTGTAAGAAGTTCAGCTTTCTTGATGTGTGTGTAATACACTCATAAGCAAGTTTCTTATTTTTTTAAGCCACAGTCATTTAGTATGGTTGCTGATCACATATTACTAAACTCTGTTTCTGTACTTAAGCAAACTTTTTCTTTCAGCATATTTAATATCTAACAATTCCCTCTGTTTTTAAACATACTCAAAACATTTTATACTGATATGTATTTTTATCACATTATATAGAAAGTCTTCTTTTGATCAAAATGCAATTTTACATAGTTAATACAATAATATTAAGTATCACTACCAAAACTGAATGTATTTAACAACTTTTTCTTTTGCAGACCATTCTGTGAAAATATTTTATCAGTTATGAGCTGTGTCTGCTTTAGTTTAACTTGATTAATTTATTCCTTTGCAATTACAGAATTTAATTTATGACTTAGAACTGTTTCATTAACTCTTTGCAACTTGTTGAATTAAATCTTTACTTTTATTGATTATTTTATATCAAAAGATTAGAGACAGACTAATATCTATAAGAGACAAAAACCATGTGCTACTGCAAGCATTTATACACTACTGAAAATATACAGTTTCAATATCATTTTAACCATAACACTGTGGTCATGTCTTTGAACTGCCCATTAACATCTTGGTAAAGTACTGAACTGGGCTTAGATGATAAATATTTGAAAGCAATTCTTTTACCGGGGTAAAACCAGTGATATTACAACTTGACAAATTACTTTTAAACTTATTACAATGTATTCTGTTCAGTATGTATTTACACAGACCGTTTGCTATTCATGCATTTCAATTTAGCAGCTATCCTGAACCCAATTTTTTAAAACATGTTTTTTCACACATATTCGTTGCTAGACATTAATTTAATTTGTACTGAATTCTTCTGTATTTGTACATACAAAGACTATAAAGTAAATTTAGTCTAATCTTATAAATTTAAAAGCATTAATATTAAGCAAAATCTTGGAAAATGTTTATGTCTCTTTAGAAATATCTAGTGGAACTGATACCAAATCCATATGTCCTGTTATTTTATTTTTATACCAACATTGTTTTGTCAAAAACATATTAAAAAAATAGTGACCATTCTTGCTCAATTTATACATATCTTTACTTTCTCTTGTATAGCTGTTATCAATTTTAAGCCATCTTTTGTTTTTTAAACCATCTTTTGTATAGCTTTACAGTTTAACAGGTTGTAAATACAATTTAATACTAAACAATACAATAATAACCATTATGATAGCTATTAACTTGTAAAATATCTTATCCTGTCAGGTTTAATCTGTGTTTACCAGTATATCTAATGCACTAATACCTGTTTTTTCCTTCCCCCCTAAAAGAGTATTGTATTTTTTCTGTAGCTTTATTTCTGACTCTTGTGCAATACTGCTTATACAGTCAGTGTAAAACTGAGAATGTACCCCTCCCCCTGTAGTACTGCAGCACTGTTTATCTGCTTTATACTGTGAGAATAGAATGTATGTCAGCCCAACACTTTGGTTATACATTTATTTTATTAGGTTACCAAACTATAGACCTTTGTCTGATTTGATCATCTTTTCTGTTGCCTTTGCTGTCTATTTCTACTAGTAGTAGTTATTTGTACCCTCCTGTCTACTTTATTTAAACTGTATGTATACTATAACCCATCTGTTGGCTATACTTGATGTAACTAAGGTTTTTTTTTATTTTTTTATTTTTTATCAGTGACATATATGCACAATTGTGATGTTTTATTATAATTACCAAAAAGTGTTGCATGTGAACATTTTAACAATTATGTTTTAAATAATAAGTTTTTAGAAAAACTCAAGCCACTTGTCTAGCAGTCTTGTTTCTTATCTTATCTTTTCAACATTTCCTGTAACTATTCATCCAGTTTAGGAAGGTCTGAGCTCACATTTCAGTTAACCCTTTTTAGCATGTTTCCTCTAATCATATATATTTTTTAACTTTTGATTTCAGTATTTTTATTTATTTAACTGTTCTGACATTCATTTAACTGTTTGGTGTGGTGTTACTATACAATTATATAAAAAAAATGTAAAAAATAAATAGATATTAGCTTAACTAAGATCGTTTATATTTACATTATTTATATTTGCTTTTTTGTCTGCCTGTTATTCTTGTGCATTGTATAAAAGAAAATACATGCATGTCAGTCTTGTGACTTTAAATCATTACTCTTATTAACTATTTTTATTTAATTTTTATATACAAGAACTGTTTTGTTTACCTTTTGACTATGCTATGAGAATGTCAGTCATATGCTCTACTTTACTGTAGTACTGATAAATATATTGCTTTAATTGAATGGACGTTTTAAACATTTGAGAATGATTTGTCAGATCCTAACATCCTACCATGTAAGCTTAACCATTTTCAAAACACAAACATATTATAAAATATATTTCTTTTGTACAGATCAGCTGTAGTTTCCTAGCTCTTTCCCAATGTATGAAGGAAGTCAGTCTCTGTCAGTTCAGCTAATCTATTTTCTTCATCTTGTAACTGTTGTTTAAAGAGTCTCCTCATGGTCTGCCCTGATGGGTCTCAGGGAACCTGTTCTGCTGAATCTGAAACTCCTATGCACTTTGAAAAATGTTTGTATAACTTGTCTAAACTTCCTGAACTCATTGTGTCTCTGTTTAGAAGTTTACTACATTTTTGTAACAAATGTACTAGTGGTTCTATCAGTAACTCATTTGACTCACATGTGGTGACCTGAATATAATAGAAACACTTTAGCCTTAGTTAATTGTTTATCATGAACAGATCTGTCTTCACAGTCTATTGTTTTATGACATAATACACAAAATGCAGGTTTTGTTGAATCACACAATAAACATTTGTCATATTTCACATGGTTTTCTTTGAGATACCAGTTAAATATTGTAATACATTGCATAATGCCTTTATCAACCTCCCTAATAAGGTTTTACATTTACTAATGTGCTGTGTATACCAACATTGCAATGAGTACTATTTATTAGAAGGGATGGGCGTGAGCTAATGGGCACTTCCTGTGCCAATAGCTACGCCAACCTGTTCATGGCTGAATGGGAAAATATCCATATATTTAGTCTTGATTTGTTCAAAAAACATGTTCCATTTTTTAGACGTTTCGTGGATGATTTGTTCTTAATTTGGACTGGTAGCTTAAGTGAATTGACTATTTTATTTGATGAGATAAATTCAAGTAGTGAATATCTGAAATTCACTTATGAATGGTCAAGTACCAGGTTGCCATTTCTAGATATTTATGTAGAAAAGTTATCAAATGGGATGGTTAACACAGGAGTATATAGGAAGGACTGTCATAAAAACGCCCTCTTACATAGGACAAGTATGCATCCTGGATATGTTTACCAAAATATTGTGAAAGGACAGGCAATGCGAATATCCAGATATAATCTGACTGATACAGGATTTGATTATGAGACTAATGATTTAAAAGATAGATTTTTATCCAGAGGATATTCAGCATTGGATATTTCTAGAGGATTCTCAGAGATGAATATATTAAGAAATAATAGAGCGGCTCCCTATTTCAGCAGATTTCATGGAGTGGACAGTAATGACTTAGCACAAGCGTCTACTAGTAGGAGTAGTCATGGGGTGGACTACGATTTGGCATGCTCTTTATATTTCACTAGTGATGTAGGGAATATCAAGGATGTGATTAGAGGGTGCTGGGATGTTTTAACTATAGATGATACCATAAAAAATATCGTGGGAGAGGCGCCTAGGTTTATTTATAGGAATAAAAAAAGTCTTAGAAGACTACTATGTTACCCATCAGAGTACAAACAAAGTGTGGAGGTGGTAGAGTATGGAACAATGAAGTGTAATGAGTGTAATTTTTGCAATTACATTAATGTGGAAAATTCTTTTAGACAACCAGTTACTCAGCAAGAATATTGTTTTAAAGTAAGGGGCACTTGTCAGTCATCCAATGCAGTTTACCTAGCTTCCTGCATAGAATGCCAGGCATTCTATGTAGGTAAGACCAACAGGAAGCTTAGGGACCGAATACGTGAACATGTCTATAACATTAGGATTGGCCTTAAGACGAACGCATTAGCGAGACATATAATGGAGAAAGGGGAAAAGCATATTTTTCAGTTTTTAATAATTGAAAATATTACATCGGGACCAAGAGGAGGAGATATCAGGACATTCACTGAGACCAGGGAAGCCAACTGGATTATCAGACTTAGATCTGATAGCCCACCTGGCTTGAATGCCATGGTCTCAGTGAAACCATTTTTAAGATCCAGGAAACTACATAGATAGTGTATAATCAACACACAATATGCTAAACATATTATTTATGTAGTTGACATTTATGTCAAGGATTGTATACATGTTATTGCTGTATATGACACAGTTGGCAGATGTATCTATTTTCTATTTTTATTTCTTATTTTTATTTTTTATATATATTTTTGTTCCATAACTGTTATTTAACACTGTTGATATTTTATTGCTATATTATTAGTAAATAGCTATAAACTGTTTTTGTGGATATATATATATCAGGGTAGATTTATTCTACTATTCCTGCATTTTTGACTTGAATAAGTTATTAATTCAATTTGTATCTTTAAAATTTTAATGAAAGAAATTTTAAATGAGAGGTTTTCCCGCCTAGTGATGTATTTAAATGAGGAGTGTATTAGTTAACTGATAGGTCTGAAGAAGCCATATTGGTGAAAGCGCTTACCTGCTGCTAATACTTTTTGAATAAAGACCGTTTGCTTGAAGCCTTGGAGTATTGGGATTCGTGATTTGGCTGTATTCTACACTGAATACATGTTGGACTGTTTATTACGCACAGCGACAGTTATTGGTTTGCCTGCCCTATTGCTATTTTTTGATTTTAACAATTATGTTTTAAATAATAAGTTTTTAGAAAAACTCAAGCCACTTGTCTAGCAGTCTTGTTTCTTATCTTATCTTTTCAACATTTCCTGTAACTATTCATCCAGTTTAGGAAGGTCTGAGCTCACATTTCAGTTAACCCTTTTTAGCATGTTTCCTCTAATCATATATATTTTTTAACTTTTGATTTCAGTATTTTTTTTATTTATTTAACTGTTCTGACATTCATTTAACTGTTTGGTGTGGTGTTACTATACAATTATATAAAAAAAATGTAAAAAATAAATAGATATTAGCTTAACTAAGATACGTTTATATTTACATTATTTATATTTGCTTTTGTCTGCCTGTTATTCTTGTGCATTGTATAAAAAGAAAATACATGCATGTCAGTCTTGTGACTTTAAATCATTACTCTTATTAACTATTTTTATTTAATTTTTATATACAAGAACTGTTTTGTTTACCTTTTGACTATGCTATGAGAATGTCAGTCATATGCTCTACTTTACTGTAGTACTGATAAATATATTGCTTTAATTGAATGGACGTTTTAAACATTTGAGAATGATTTGTCAGATCCTAACATCCTACCATGTAAGCTTAACCATTTTCAAAACACAAACATATTATAAAATATATTTCTTTTGTACAGATCAGCTGTAGTTTCCTACTCTTTCCCAATGTATGAAGGAAGTCAGTCTCTGTCAGTTCAGCTAATCTATTTTCTTCATCTTGTAACTGTTGTTTAAGAGTCTCCTCATGGTCTGCCTGATAGGTCTCAGGAACCTGTTCTGCTGAATCTGAAACTCCTATGCACTTTTGAAAAAATGTTTGTATAACTTGTCTAAACTTCCTGAACTCATTGTGTCTCTGTTTTAGAAGTTTACTACATTTTTTTGTAACAAAATGTACTAGTGGTTCTATCAGTAACTCATTTGACTCACATGTGGTGACCTGAATATAATAGAAACACTTTAGCCTTAGTTAATTGTTTATCATGAACAGATCTGTCTTCACAGTCTATTGTTTTATGACATAATACACAAAATGCAGGTTTTGTTGAATCACACAATAAACATTTGTCATATTTCACATGGTTTTCTTTGAGATACCAGTTAAATATTGTAATACATTTGCATAATGCCTTACTATCAACCTGCCCTAATAAGGTTTTACATTTACTAATGTGCTGTGTATACCAACATTGCAATTTTTTACATTTGCTTGAGTTATGCATGAAAATATCCATACTGTCTAATATCCAAACTATCGAATAGCAACCATACTAAAAAATGTGACGTAGAAAAAAGTCTTACCAGTGAGCAAGAAAACAGGTGATCAGGCTGTTGTTGCAGATGGCTGGAAATTTTTCAAAGTCACTTGAGAAGCTGGAAAAGCACAACAGGCAGTGAACTGTTGGGCTAGTGGATATCCCCCTTTTCTTTAGTGAAATTATGGCACTGTGACTGGAACTTCTGTTTCACTCCAGATGTAGACGTCTAGAAAAACTTTACTACTGCAAGCTGCATAAACTGGAATACTTCTGTTCAGAATTGACACATACGTACAAATGTTAGTTACTGCAATTTAACTGAAGTAACCCTCTGCAGGGCTTACCATCACTCCCCCTGTGTTTGAATGCAGAGTATAGGTTCAGATGCAGATTTTTAGGTTCAGATGCAGATTTTTAGGTTCAAATGCAGATTTTAGGTTCAAATGCAGATTTTAGGTTCAAATGCAGGCTAGCTTGCCATTGAAAAATTATATGGTGCTAGTCACTCCTGCCTGGCTCGCCTTTGAAAAAATATATTTGGTTCTCTCTCTGCTTACTGCTTGCTGCTTCTTGCTGTGGGATTTGAAGTGTTCTTAAGACACTCAGTCTTGCTGGCTGGATTCTGCTAAAATTCAAAGTCTGGTTATATTTGCATTCACAGTCTGTCGCATACAGAAACTTGCAGAATATACACTGATAAGAGAATATATTTTGCAGCACCTGTCTTTAAGAGCAGTAACCAATAACTTTTTATAATAAACCAAACTGGAAAACCGTTGCAGTTTAAAGTACTGTTCCACTTTACTTCTCATATAGTACAGGTGATGTGAGAGATATAACATTTACCTCAGGACATCAAATGTGTCCCTACCACACCCCTAACAACTAGATTTAATACAAACTTTTTATACATATTTTAGTTAAACTCACGCCCTCTAGGTTTTGGAAAGATACTGCCTTGATGACGCAAATGCTAACACATCTGTTCTTGTGCAAATGCTGATAAGTAAACTGTCTTCAAGGAAACGCCTTAAAATAACAATTTATAAAACTAATATGTATAACAATGAAAACTCTAGGGAAAAACAAAACAAAAAACAAATAAACAAAAGTAATAAAAGAACCAGACTTTTCCAACTGACAGAAACTTCATGTGATAGTTCAAAAAAGTTAAATCCTAGCAAAAATATATACTTCTCTATGAACACGCTTTATGCTCTACCTCTTAACTATAATATTAACATTTTTGCCTTGTCTAATTTCTTCTTTCACCTCCATTTTTTTTAACTTCTATGTATGTTGGAGCTTTTCTACCTGGGGCCTGGGGGATAAACCCAGTTGGACAAATCCTGTACACCAAAGCAAAAATAAATAAATAAATAAATAAATAAATATGTCAACAGTGCTTGGATTTGAACTACTATCCTCCATTTGAATGTATAGCACTAAGGATCACTGGTAAGAAGGGACCAACAAGGAGATGTTCCAATCCTTAGTGCATCATTCATATGAATATGACAATCCTCATTAAGGGACTACTTTATCTTAAATCCACAACAAATAGCTTTACAGACCAGGATAGGCAAAACCTTAGCACAGCAAAAGCAAAGTAAAACCAAGAATGTGATTAAAAGCCTGGCTACCCAGGATAAATCAGGTCTTAAAATGTTAGGCAAGTATTGCTATGATTTATTTAGCTACAGTCAAATTATGCAACCAAGACACTATACAAAAAGTTATAAATGACATGCTATTAACCACATCCTCATCAAATCGATGTGCATTTTCCATATTTCATTTGTCATTTGGGATGAAGAAGCTCTCAAACCTAGCACCACACTTTCACAATATGAAAAATTTACTAAGTATATAAAGCTGAAGTAAAGGCAAGCAGAATAAAGTAAAGCAAAAAAAGAAGCTCTACCTGCAAAATCTAATTTGTAGCAAAACTTCTGTGTAAAAAATGTGAAAGAGTCACGTGGATTTTTCAAGTAACGTTTTTCAACCTCTTCACTATCAATGCAGCAACCCCCAGCTGGATCAGCCTTTATAAATATAACAAAACAAAAAATAGAAAATGTTAAAATCTGTCCAAGAAGCAAGCTAGTCTACAACTAGTAAACAAGGTTCAGAACAGATGGTATATTGATTTAAAGGAAAGTACAATGGTATATTGATTTAAAGGAAAGTACAATTGTGTTAGGAACTTACCATAACAGTAAACATTCACTGCTGCAGTAGAAATAACCATTGTGACTTCCACATGGACGGCCACATCCAACAGATGGTAATACACTCCCATATAAAGGGGATGCCCACCCATGCAATCTTTGTTTTTTTCTTACTTGTGTAGCAGAGAGCTGATAGCACCTGTGTGTCTCTCAGGCTTACTCCAATCTAGTAGGAGGACCTGCCATGACTTGCCTCCTGAGTATTCTTGCTACAGGATGCAAAAATACCCATTGGATAGTGGCAAATGTCGATATGTGGGAGGTGAGGAAGAGACTATGTACCCACCCTAGTCACAGGATGCAGCACAGGAAAGGTGGAAGGGAAATCTGCTTACAACAGTGATCTTACACAAATGCCTACTACTATGTTAAGCAGTTAAAGCAACTGTGCTAATTTTGTCACATGGATCACTGTTGCAGTAGTAATAACCAGGTGGAAGACTCCCAGAGCTAATTAGAGTTGGGTGGAGGCTACGTTTATGTAGTAGGTTGCAGGATACACTGCAGAATGGCTATGGCAAATCTTGCCCTGCTTCTGGAGGTGATAAATCAGCTTATTTTGGTCAGAAAAGGTGTGGACAAAGAACCAAGTTACTCCCCCAAGTACGGCTTATGCATTCACCTCTTAGAAAGAGCAACAGTGGCAGCTGTGCCCCTTGTAGTGTGTTATCTTATCTGTCTCTCTATATTTTTCCAGGAGCTGAACAACAAAAGGAAAGATTCTGCTGGGGGATCCGTATTCATGCAGGCTGAAACGGCTGAAAGATGTACCTGACCTAAACATCAGCTGGGGAGACTGCTTTAAAGACATTTAAGCAAAAAGGAAAAGTTTGTATAAAGGGTGATACCATCCTTGTTATCTTAAGGACAGAGCAGTGGTGTAGTGGTTTGCATTGTAACCTCACAGCAAGAGGTTCTCTGGTTCGATTCTTGGCTGGGGTGTCTTCTGTGCTGAGTCTGCATGTCCTCCCTGCATTTGTGTGGATTTCCGCTGGATGGTCTGGTTTATTCCCACATTACAAAGACGTGCCTGGAGTGTTTCTATCTGAGTCTCCACTGAAAAATGGCTCATTCCAAGTCAGACTTTCCTAGTAAACACATGCTAAATAAAATAAAAATAAAATAAATAAATACAGTATGCCAGCCTTACAGAACCATTCCCCCTCCTTTAGATGCAAAAGATGATAAAAAGGATTAATCGTAGCCTCTTGCATCTGTTTTCCATCCAAATAGTATCTTTGTTGCCTACAGAAATATAAGAAATGCAAAATCCTTTCTCCTTTATTAAGGAAAGGTTTGTATAAAGATACCATCCTTGTTATAAAACAGAAATGGGTCCTTGCACAGAGCATGTAATTCAGAAATTCTCCTACCTGACGTGACAGGAAAAAAAAAAAACTGTTTTCTATATCAAAAACTTGTGGGTGCCACTTTGTTGGTTCAGAAGGGGCTTGTATCAGTTTTTCTAAGACAAACTATCATGGAAGAGAAACATTCATTAAAAGTCATCTCAAATGTAATATCCCTTTGAAGAACTGTTTGGTAGTAAAGATGCTACTGGGGGATCTGCAGTCATGCAGGCTGAAATGGCTAAAAGATGTACCTGACTTACACGAATCTGACAGCTACTGCAAAATCAAGGATGTTGATGCTGTGAAGTGGACCTGACTGCTCCTTTGGCACCAATGGAAAATCTCTTCCATTTAGCTAGGTAAAGTTTCCTGGTGGCACACTTCCTAGCTTCCCTAACAATGCTTAGCAAGGCCTTTGTTAAAAAAATAAATAAAAAAATAAAAATAAAACTGCCTAAAGGGTAGGCTGAGTGTCCACAGATTTATGTGCATCAGACATCTTTTGAGCTGAGCTGAGAGGTTCTCATGCTGAGGTGTGATGAATGGGTTTTCTCTCTTGCAATCTTTAGGAGAAGACATAACCAATGCCACCTGTGCAAAAATTATACTATTGTGAAGATATCTGACCCCTCTTCTTTTGCATTTGAAAGCTCCTTCGTGGGTCTAGAGGGTAAAAATACAGAAACAGAACTGCCAAACTGATGGAGAAGGTATCCACTGCTCATGTTTGCCTGTGTATTTCTTTGGAGCAATAATTCTTCTGCTGTCTGTTGCTAGAAGAAGGGAAAAGCTCTATTTCTGGACCTTTTTGTTGGGATGGAAATGTAGGAAGCCCTTTGGGGCATGCTTGTTTCTAAGGCTATGTCTCAAGCTGCAATCTCCAGCCTGCATGGGGTTATGAATGAGTCCCTCGCTCTGCTTGCTTATGTAGCACATCATAGTGATACTGCCTTGAATTAGATGCAAGACTGTTGGCTTCTAATGGGCTTGAAAGGAAAGCCCACAGGCCTTAGTTAACTGTCATAATCTCTATTAAACTGATGTGCCTCTTGTGCTATCAGTTGTCCCATGAGCCATGGACCTTGAATTCTCCAGTGTGAGTCTGTCAGGCTTGTGTCTGATGCATTCATGGTTAATGTCCAAGTAACTGCGGTTTGTCTGAAGAGAACCCCAGATTATTCAACAGTGCTACCAATGGGATTGCACACAGCATAAGCTCTCCCATTATACATCTATGCAAAGCAACAATGCCTCATATGCATGGAAAATGATTCTTCTATTGCAAGTCAGCTGTTCCACCAACAAAATGTCCTGTGGTAGTGTACCCCAACACAATAACAATATATTGGAGTGGACAGAAGGAGGAGTGGAAATGTAAAGAGGATTAAGTCACTGTAAAAGACCACTGTTCCTGGGCACAACCCAAGTGCACAACCAGTGGTTTGTGTAATGCGTGTAGGGACACACACAAATTACTTCAGTTTCTCTTTTTGCCTCTCTGATTGTTTCCCATGTCTATTTTCCATCACCCTATTCCTTCTTCTCCATAGCTGTAAGACATACGTTTTCACAGAATATCTCAGTTTTTCTTACATTGTTAACTCAACCACTTTGACATCTCAATTCATCTTCCTCAGCTTTCTTAGAAAGTTATTCTCTCACCTGTCAATTGGAAGCAATGTGTTGTTAAGTGACTTGCTCAAGGTAATGCAGGAGGCACATGAGGGCTACAGGAATCGCACCATCTGCCACAAGAACTACAGCTCACAGCATTAACCCTCTGCATGAACTGACAAATACAAATTTTCTTTACCTACACTGTCTTTACCAGAAATCCTTTGATCTTGGCATTTATGATTCTGTTCCAGTAATTTCTCTCACACTGCCCTTTCTTCTTCCAACCTTGCTTCCTCTGGTGTTTCTCCCATCTATGGTTTCTTGGATGTCTCTGATTTTCTCTTCCAAGATTTTTACCTACCCATCCATGTTTTTGCAATGATCACCCCTAACTTTCTCTTTGGCCTTGTGCCAACAAGCTACCTCAATCTTCTCCTTGCTAGCTTTGCTCTCTTTCAATATGGATGGATATCAACACCTGTTTTATTCTTTGCCTATCCTCTGCTGTTCTAAAATTCCTTCAGTGACTAGCCAGTACCTTAGCCTCATTTCCCTTACCTCTTCTGAATACTCCACCATCACAGGAACATGCCATGATATTCCCATGTCAGTGTCTTCTATCTTCTTATCTCTATGCTGGGAGCTCTACCCAAGAAATAATTCTAGTCTGTCCCCCAATCCCCTTCTTTCCCTAAAAAAAGTGAACTGCATTCCCCTCCCCGTATCTATTCTGATACCTACCAACTCCCCCTTCACTAGCACCCCACTTATTGTTTTTTGCTTGTGGTTAAAGAATAGTTGCATAAAATCTTACCATAACCATAGATGCTCTTCTTTTCTATGTTGTAGTATTCTTTACATGAGCAAGATCCTCCGTCATGGGTGACCTGACGTCTGCCCAGTATACAACAGCTTTTAAGTACTGCTAGTATGTGACATGTCACACAAATGGCTTAGGTGTATGCCGGCCAGAAAAAGCGATGTCTGCACATAAAATCCTCAGAACTGAATGCCCCAGGAGAAACGGCAGCATAAGGAAACAAGAAGGTTATCAGACATCCAGAACAAACGCAAGCACCACGGGGAAGGTGAGAGGGACAGAACACTGCAACATAGAAGAGAAGGACATCTATGGGTCTGGTAAGATTTTACACAACTATTCTATGTCTTATTCTAATGTCATGGTATTCTCTACATGACGGAGAGTACCAAAGCACAGGAGGAAATGTGGGAGGACGAAGGGCCAGAACAGCTCTTTAAAAACCATGAAGAATGGCTTTAAGTAAAACCAGCTCTAGATATGGAGATGTCATCCAATTTTTTAATGCTTAATGAAGGTATTTACAGAAGTCCAAGTACCTGCTTCTAAAACAGAATTAGTATCCAAACCCTTAAGGAAAGAACCTGAAGAAGCCACAGCCTTAGTAAAACGAGCCTTAACATGAAAAGAGTGGCTCTTCCCATGGAAAACATTTAAAAAAAAAAAAAAGGCTTTGAAATCCAAGAGAATATAGTCTGCTTGGAAAAAGGCAATACCAGAGTCCTGGGACGAAAAGAAACAAAAAGTTAATCAGATTTCCTGACAGTCTTAGTTTTATCAAACTAATATCAGAGTTATCTATGCACATGCAAGGTGCATAAAATCCTCTCACTAGAGGATTGTGGAGAAGGAAAAAAGGTAGGCAAATGAATAGATTGGTTAAAAGACAACTCACACAGCCCTTGGGCATAAAGGAAGAGTTAGTACCCAAAGAGACCTTGTCCTTATGGAAAATCAGAAAAGGTGGAGAAACCATTAAGGCTTGAAGCTCAGATACCCTTCTGGCAGAAATTAAAGCTAGTAACATAACAGTTTTCCAACAGTGTTGCAAGGAAGCTATAGCTGCAACCTCAGATAGAGCCACAGTCAGCTTCTCCAAAACAAAGTTCAAATCCTAAGGAGGTGGAACAGGTTTCCTGTGAGGTCTAATGTGAATGACGCCTTTGAGAAAGAGTTTAACCTTTAACCTAGAAGCCAAAGTGGGAAACAAAGGCATACTGGCAGCGTCTCCAAAACAAAGTTCAAATCCTAAGGAGGTGGAACAGGTTTCCTGTGAGGTCTAATGTGAAGGACGCCTTTGAGAAAGAGTTTAACCTTTAACCTAGAAGCCAAAGGGGGAGACACCGGCAGAAATGGCTGACAAATGAACTTTCACCAAGGAGCAAGTCAAACCATCACTGAGCAACTCACACAAGTAAGAAACAACCAATAGAACATCCACAGACAGTGGATTCAGGTTGTGTGAACATCATCAAATAGAAAACCTCTTCCATTTAGATAAGTAGGATTTTCTAGTATTGGATTTTCTGGCCTCCTGCATACCCTAAGCACGTCCTCAAAAAAAAAGGTGTCTATAAGGAATCAGAAGCCTATCACCCACAGAGTTGATGGATGTGGATGGATAACAGATACTTTGCCCTGCGTGAGTAGGTTCACCTTGTGAGGTAACTTGTGATGATTGCCCTTGGCTAAATACAGAAGAGGGAACAAATGCTGTCTTGACCAAAAGGGAGTCATCAGTATGATTTTTGGTTTGTTCTGCTGAATCTTGACCAAGACTTTCTGAATGACAGGGGGTGGGGGTGGGGGGGATACATAAAGAAACATCCTCCTCCAAGAAATTAATAGGACGTCCACCTTCCAAACCAGAGGACCTGGGACTCTGGCACAAAAAAAGAGGAAGCTATCTGTTCAGAGGGGAAGCAAACAGATCTACTTGAAGAGTACCCCACCAGTGGAGAATATCCAGAAACACATCCCTGTAAATCATTCAGTCGTAGGATTGAGTCACGGACCTGTTCAGACTGTCTGCCACAGACTTCTGACTGGAGGAGATATAAACTGCCTGAAGAGTCATGTGGTACTAAACTGCCAGTTCCCAAGCCATGACAGCTAACCTGCATAGAAGGTAAGACTTGTCTCCCTCCCCTCACATTTGTTTACATACCAGGGAACTGTGATATTGTCTGTAAACATTTTTAGAGGTCCCAGATGGAAAAAGAGGATGTAAAACCAAAACAGCTAAAATGAGACTCTTATCTCTTTGATGTTGATATAGTCCTCCTTTTGAGAAGGAGCCCAAAGGCCCTGTACCTTCATGGAAGCAAAGGTTGCTCCCCATACTAGGTTGGAGGTATCTATAAACAACTCTTGAGTGGGAAGAGGAGCATGCAAAGGAAGGCCTGGGTTGACAGAAATCTATTGAATCCACCAAATGAGTTTCTTTTTGAGACAAGGGAGAAGAAGAACCACAAACTCCAGGGGATATGCCTGCTGGATCCAAACCAATTTCAGGTACCACTGAAACTTCCTCATGTGAAGTTTGCCCAGAGGTAGCATGGGAATACTGAATGCCAAGAAACCTAGGTGCCTGAAGAAACCCCGGGCTGTTAGAAGGAAGAGGGAGAAGACTTTGGAAGTAGGAAATAAGAGACTGAACTTTTGGAGGAGGCAGAGATGCCAACATGATATCTGGCCGCAACCTGGACCCCAGGAAGATGTGGTCCTGTGAGGGGGAAAGAAAGGACTTCTTGAAAATTGTGAACCCCAACCTTTGCAGAAGAGAAATTGTGAACTGTAGATTTTGTTCCAGGGTCTCTGGACAAGGAGCTAGAAAAAGATTGTCCATGTAAGGGTAAACCTGGATGCCCTAAAGTCTGCAGTAAGCAATGACAGGAGCGAGGCATTTTGTGAATACCCTTGGAGGCTGTGGAAAGACCAAAGGGCAAAGCTGAGAAATGAAACTGCAAGGAAGCAGTAGAGAAAAGTAAAAATTTCCTGTAAAGGGGGATGAATGGGAATGTGAAGATGAGCATCCTTGATGCCCAGACAGGCCATGTAAGCCTAAGAAAGAATAAGAGGAAACGATGTTTGTAAGGAAAGCATGCAGAAGGTAGGAACTTTCAGAGAAGTACTGAGGTGAGAAAGATCCAGAATGGGTCTCCATGGCTGTTTTTTCTGGGTATGAGAAACATCCTGGAGTAGAATTCTCTTCCCCTGAAGGGCACAGGAATGTCTTGAATTGTTCCCTGATGTAGCAACTCCTGACGCACCTGTGGAAATAGATGCAGTTGGTCTTGAAGTGGTTGTGGGATGCCCATGAATGGAGGAAGAGCTTTTCAGACCATGAAGTACCCCTGTTTGATAATGGAAAGAACCCATGAGTCTTGGATAATAGTTTCCCAAACTGGAAGAGATGGGGAAAGACATAGAGAAAGAGGAACAAGACTGAGATGAGTGTAGTAGTAACAGACTACCTGGCTGGTCTGGAAAGGGCTATTTCTGGGCAGGAACTGGCTGAAAGATTTTTCTCCTACCTCCTTTTTTTGCTTTCAGAAGTGGGCAGGCGAATTTGCTTCCTAACAAAGGAAGTCTTTGAGGGATATTTCTTCTGAAATTTGGGAACAGGTGAAACAAACATATGTTTTAAGTCCTGTAGTTCGTTGTCTTTCTTCTGCAAATATTTAAACAAATCTGCAGCTGCAGCCCCAAACAAAGCACTGTTGTCTAAAGGTGCATTCATTAATTTTGCTTTGATATCATGTGGAAGTGGTTAAAGCCTCAACCATGAATACCTCCTAAGAACAGAGCCAGATGCAACTCCTCTGGAAGATGCTTCTGCTGCAGCATGGCTGCATTTAATGGAGTATCAAGTTACCTGTGAAGAAGCTCCTAAAAGCATCTGAGACTGGAAGGTGAGAAACTGCTTGAGAGGCTTAAGAAAGAACAGTCAAAGCATATCTGGTCATATGGGTTTCACAATCTATAGCACAGAAAGCTAAGGTGGCAGAAATATAATTTTTTCCCTATTCTTTCCATAGTCTTGCTCTCATCAGAAGGGAGAAGCATGACTGCAGTAGTCTGGAAGTTTTGTCAAAAGCAATGGAAACCACTGCAGGATCTGTTGAAGGACATCAGTAAAGAAATTTACAGTCTTCTGGCACTTTAGAAAACTGATCAGGCTTTTACGAGTGTAGGAGCTTGAGAGTCTGGGGCTTTAAAGTTGAAGAAAAAGAATCCAAAAAAAGCTGGTAAGATTGGAGGTGCAGAAGAAGGGGAAGAAAAATCCATTTGCACATCAAAAACCTGAAAGCAGTCCCAGTTAAAGAATTCTCTCATTTTAGCTAAGGTTTCCACAAATGTGATCTCTTAAAATGGTGAATCTGCACCATTAGACTCTTCCTCGGGGAAGCATATTCAAGAGGGAATGGAATTTGAGAGGAATAGGCCAAAGATTAATCCTCAAATTAATCTAGCACCCTAACTCTCCTGAGTGGGAAAGAAGTTAAAGGAGAAATAGGATCAGCTGAAGAAGGCTTAACAGCAATGAGTGCATTAAGCATGCCTTGAGAAAAAGTTTCATAATCTTATTGTGGAGTCTTAGGTGCATAAATGTGCTTGTTTTCTACTTCTTTTTTTAACTTGATATCAGCCTGATGTAAAGTGGAAGGACCCTATGTAGGGCTCCACTCAATAGTATTAGTTGGAATATCCTTCCTGACTAGTATCTGAGGGATATGCCTAGGGTCTTCTAACATAACGAGTCTTGGTTCCCCCTGGCCGCCCAATGCGGATGTTTGCATGGACTCTGAGGACTTGCCTAAGATGGATTCCTTGATGGCGTTTGATGTGGTACCCACCGAAGAACCCAGGCCAACCTTCGCTCCAATCTTCATCGACCTTGAGAGAGACATCAGAGATAGAAGGTGCAGCAGAAGATTCAGGCCGTGCCTTCTTCACCTTACTCTTCAACACAGGCCTAACAGAAGTCCCAGATGTACCCTCAAAAATGTCCCTAGCTAACAGCTTCAGTCTCTGATTTTCTAAACAAATTTTAAAGATGAAAGATGGCTACATAGGATCTTAGGGATGAAGGCCTGGCAAATAGAGCAAAATGTATGGTCTTGCACAGGCTTCAAACAAAAGAGACACAGGTCATGGCTATCCTTGTGTGGTATCTGTCTCACACATTGGCATTTGCCTTTCCTGGATGACATGAAACCCTCACAACAGAAAGCAATAACAAGAGAAAAAATAAAAATCCCCAATGGGGCACTTAACTGAAAACTGGACCAGTAGCAAATGACTCAGGCAAACAGATCTGACAACTGAAGTTTGGACTGCGTCACTGAAGTTCTGAAGATCATACGCGAGGCCATCGCTTTTATGGCAGACATACACCTAAGCCATTCAAGCGATGTCTCGCATACTAGCAGTACTTAAAAGCTCTTGTATACTGGACGGACTTTGGGTTGCTCATGGTGGAGGCTCTCCCTCATGTAAAGAATACTGCAACATTAGAATAGAAGAATACCCCAGGTTTCTTTTTCCCACTTCATGTTATTCCCTTCACTTATGATTCATTTATGTACCTTCTCCATTTCTTCCCATGTTTCAAAGAACTTCTGGAAGAACCCACCCTAAACTCATAGTGTCATATTTTATTTATATATGTATCTACATACGTATGTACATATGTATGTATGTGTTTGACGGTATTTGTTTTTGTTAAGTGGAATACAGCTCTGACACACACGGACATTTTTCAAACTCAGCCTGGGAGTCCTCTATGAATAAGTGATTTATTTACTCAATCCATGGAGTTTGGTAAATGGAGACTAAGAAAATCAAACTTTGGGCCATGAGAAACAGCTCATTAATAGCTTATAGCCTTAACCCTCTGTACTAACTGCCAGAGACATACATGTTCCTTAACCTTCAATTTTTCCTGACAGTCTCCCCTGCCACATCTGCCACCCAATGTTGCCACTAGTCACACTTCTTTCTGACTTCACTAGTCTTTTCCTAAATACTGTGGCCACTTCTTGCCCTCCTTCATCTAGCATGTTCAGTCTTGACTTCTAAGTACCCTTTGTTCTTTGTCTTTAACTTTTTCATCTATCCTATCTTTAGCATTGGCCGTTTTTCTGTATTTATCTGTATGCCCTCCTGAACAAGATTCTATTTTATCTTGCCCTTTTTAATAGAGTTTGAACTCCTCCTCATTTTCTATTTTAAAATTTTAATTCCGATACACCTGTTGACTTTGTTCTGCCTTTCTTCTCCCATCTCCCTTTTCCTTCCCTCACACAAGCTAGGTGAGGTTGTATCTTCCTTGCCCTCTCCGTTTCTTTTTTACTGTAAATAATTTCTGTTGTTCCTCCTTTTGCCACTAGATACCACCCCTTCTCTTCCTTCAACCTTTATTCGTTAACCTTTGCCCCAACCTGCTTCTTATTTTCCTGCCTCACATCTCATAAACAGATGCCACCTGCTTCCCTAGGATGTTCTTGCTCCACACTTTCATCTGTTTTTCCTTTTCATTCATCTCTCCTTTTGTTGCCCTGATGTTTCTCATTCTCCTCCTCAAGTACTTAATATCCTACACTTCAACCCTTTTTATCCAGAGTATTCCTTCTCACTCTTCCTTCGACATGTCACACAATGTCTTATTTTGCCTCTCTATTTCCTACTCAATGATATTATTCCTATCAACTTTCTAGCTGCTTTCCCATCCTTCCCTGTTAAATTGCCTTTTCTGTACGCTTGGAGTTTCAACATCTCCTCTGTCTTATCACTGACTCTCCCTTTCAATTTTACATTCTTCCTTAACTTGCCCACCTTTGGGCCCCTGACCTACCTGTAACATCTGACATATCTGATAGAAAGCTATACCGCCACCTTTGGCACTCTGATAATTCTCCTCATGTTTTCTTGTTCTGATCCTGCTTCTATGACAACTTCCAGCTATCTGCTACCATCAATCTAGCACCATTCCAGTTATCTACCATAACGAGCTATCTCAATTTGGGCTTCACAATCCACCCACACATCTGCATGCTACCCCTTTTTCTCAACCTCACTGTGTGCTTCACTCATCTCTAAGCAACCCCTTCCCTCTTATGCTCCAGTTCTTTCATTCCTTTTAGTTAATCTGTACTGTGCTTCCCATATTTTTTGGACTGTTTTTGTTTCCTCTCCCTGTCTCAAACTATCACTCTCCCCAATGCAATGTCTCTGACTGACAGCCTGCTAAAGTTTTCTTTACAAGGGAGATTTAAGAAGTTCAAAGGTCCAGCCAACCTTTACAATTACCTGAGAGCTGACTGTCCACAAAGGCTTTATTCACACTTATACAATATACCAAAATAAATTAAATTAAAAGTACAACTTATTTAACAGATCACAGATAAAAAAAAAAAATTCCCAGTACATGGCAGATGCAATGTGCACCCCTTTCAGCACTCACATCCAAGTAGACAAGAGCATTAAGACATGATCCTGAGTGGAAAGTACTACTGCTAAGACATGATCCTGTATGGAAAAGTACAAGGTTAAACTAAAAAAAAAAAAAAATACAGAGAAAGGAAAAGCAGCAGAATGAAAAATGGTAAATTTACAAAAATGAACATTTGGTAAAAAGTAATATTTAACTGAACAAGTTTAAGTAGCTCATTAAATATTATTTCTTTCCAACTGCCCATCCATTCTATCAGTTTGCTTTTATTGCGGTGTCCCATGTTGTCTGGGTTAGTAATTGAAGAAACACACATATGTATATTAAAAAGAAAATAAACGTCCAAAGACATAACCGATCCCCTATGCTAGCAAAGTACATGTACTACTTAAGGGAGAAATGGGCATGTTATTGGAGAACAGCTGGCAGAAACTGAAATGAAATGAAATACAATTATGCTACATGAGCTTCTTCCCCCCTGTGAATAAAAGTGCACATAATGCCCTTCACTCCATCATAGCAAGAACACACAGAGTATCTGATGTGATGCCACGTTACTTTTAAGTTTTATCTTTCCATAAAGAAACAGGACCAGAACAGCCACCACCCATTAACTTCTAAATAAGGCTGAAACAGAATGCAGATGCCACATTAAACGTAATGTCTCTGTATTCAGTCTTTCACTCTAACAAATTCTGAGGGGGAAAAAAAGGATTTTTACATATTTTAGTTTCACCGCTTGTTGCTCTATGTAACCTAACTCCCTCCTCCCTGCTACTATGTAGTTTGCTTCTTAAGTTTAACCTTTTTTCAGCATATACTTTCACATTACAAACAAATGTTAAGAAAACTGGGAAAACATTCAACTGTAAACCTTTAACAAAAATCTTAAATCAGTCCATCATCATTTTACACAAAGCCATAAGGGTTACGTATCAATAAAAGTCATCAGTGGTAAGTTTTCATTTTTTCCTAGTAGTACAGCGTATAAAGTACAGCTGTGTAAGTAAACTTACCATAACAAAAGATGTTTGGATGATCATTGCTGCAGTAACCTTAGCTATACTGGTTTTATCCTACACAGGATATAATAGCCGGCCAGCTTGAAAATCTTCAGGGCACATTCCATGAGCCCAAACCATTAGCTCGAGCTAAGCAGACAAAAAGTAAGGTTTGAGCACCAAACCCTTTTATTGCTTTCATGCCAACTGATTTACGGAAGCTAAGCCTGACAGAATATTACTAAGGAAAGAAAACAGGTACATATCTGCAATGACATACAAAAAGACACAAAAAGTACAGTTGTGTACACTTACCATAAATGTAGATGTTCGAGTGTATTCACTGTTGCAGTCATTACATTTGGGTTATCTGCTTTCAGGTAGCCCTCAGTCGGCCTGATTAACAAAGTCTTGGGTCCTGCGTCGGTTGCTGTCTCTTCTTCCGTGACGTCAGGTCGTCAGGGGTATAAAACATGCAGCCGATGTCATTACATCAGTTTTTCTTGCCCCAGGTGTCAGGAGGCCCCCTAATGGGAAGCAATTAAATCTATAAATATACAAGGTTATATCTCAAACAAAAAAGCAAATACACCAAAAAACTTTTAAGCATTGAAAAGGACAGAAGAGGTATAGCCAAACAAAGTCAGGGGGCTGGAGGGAGGGTAACCAGGACCGCAACAGTGAATACACTCGAACATCTACATTTATGGTAAGTGTACACAACTGTACTATGTTCTTCATGTTTTACTGTTGCAGTCATTACATTTGGGTAGATTCCCAAAGCTAAGGATGGGAGGAGGAATTTAGATAGCATTAGGATCAACTATAAGGTCCTGCAAAACTGTAGTGGCAAAGCCAGTTCTGGATTTAGAAAAAATTGGCAAATGGTAATGCTTGGTGAAAGTATGTATAGAACTTCAGGTAGCAGCTTCTAGGATGTCCCTGGTAGGTACGCCTCTGAGAAAGGCTGTAGAGGTAGATACAGCCTTGGTTGAGTGTGATCTGATCCCCTGTGGGATAGGTTTTCCATGGTGCTTATAGCAGAAGTGAATGCAATGGCCTATCCATTTGGAGATAGTTCGCTTTGAAACAGCCTTCCCCTCTGTCCCTGCAGCAAATGCCACCAGCAGTTGTTCAGATTTCCTTTTGAGGTTTAGACCTATCCAAGTAGAATCTAAGTTGTCTGTGCACATCTAAAGATTGCAGTATCAGTTTCCCTTTGTTCTGTGGATTAGGAAAGAAGGTAGGCAAATGAATGGACTGATTAAAGGCCACATTGGCTACCACCTTTGGCATGAAAGAGGGATTGGTCCTGAGGGACACCCTGTCCGCATGAAAGATGATAAAAGGCTCAACTGCCATAAGGGCCTGTAATTCAGATACCCTTCTTGCTGAAGTGATGGCTAAAAGGGAAGCGGTTTTCCAAAAAAGGAATTTTAAATCTACAGTAGCAGCTGGCTCGAAAGAGGAAGGGTGAGTTTCTCCAATACAAAGTTAAGGTCCTAGGCTGGAGTTGGAGCTCTCCTGGGTGGTCTTAAATTTTTGGACCCTCTGAGGAACTGCTTGGGCAATGGAAAACAGAAAAGGGGAGGTTCTGTGTTATAATGAGCTGAAATGGCTGAGGCGTGAATTTTTACTGAGGAAAAAGACAGGCCCTTGTGAAGCATCTCAGTTAAGTAATGTAAAATCTGAGGTAAACTGGGCCCTGCTGTGCTCATCCCTTAAGATTGGTTCCAGGCACAGAATCTTTTCCATTTTTCAGCATAAGATTTTCTAGTACTAGGCCTCCTTGCCTCTAAAATGGCATCCATCACTGGTTTACTGAGGGATGGTAAAGGAGAGCTTAGGTAATTAGCCAGGCTACTAGGTTCCGTGTTTGAAGCTGAGGGTGCAGAATCTGGTTCTCCTGCTGAGACAGCAGGGTAGGAGTCTGAGGCAGGTGCCATGGGGCCAACAGTGACACACTGCACAGGAGGGGGAACCAGTGTTGGCGTGGCCAGGCTGGTGCAATCAAAATCATCCTTGGTTTGTCTTGTTTGATCTTTAGTAGTACTTTGGAGAGCAGAGGCAGAGGAGGAAAGGCATAAACTGAAGGAAAGAGCATCCACCTTCCAAGATTGTCTGTGGGGAGTCCTTGCACAAAATCTTTCCAATTGATAGTTCTGGTGGGAGGCAAACAGATCTATTTCTGGGCTCCCCCATTTGCTTGTCAACATGTTGAAAATCCTTGGTTCCAGTTTCCACTCATGTGGGTCCATGAGGGTTCTGCTTAGTCCATCTGCCAGTGTACTTAGTTTTCCTGACAGGAATTGAGCTTGTAGATGTACTTGGTAGCTCAAGGCTCTGCTCCACAATGACATGGCTAGTCTGCAGAGAGGGTAAGAATGTGTACCCCCCTGCTTGTTTATGTAGTACATAACAGTGGTGTTGTCCTTCTTTACCATTACTTGTCCTGGAAGAATGTGGTCCTTGAAGGTTGTCAGAGCATTCTGTACAGCTAACACTTCTTTAAGATTGATGTGAAGGTGCATTTCAATTGGGTTCCATTTGCCCTGAATGCACTTCCCTGGCAGGTGCCCCCCCCCCACCCCCATGCATAGTCTGATGAGTATGTTAGGATTTGGGTGGCAGAGGGTAGTGTGCATGGTAGCCCCTTGTGTTGGTGGCAGGCCTCTGCCCACCAAAGGAACTTTAGGCGTAGACAAGGAATGATAGGAATAATTGCTTCTAAATCTTGAGAATGTTGACACCATAGGCTTTTTAGATACCATTGTAGTTTCCTCATATGTAGTCTTGCATATGGAATTAGAAGAATGCAGGAGGCCATGAACCCCAACCAAGGCTTGTAGTATTTGACTTGCAGATAGCAGGGTTTTTGTGACCACCTGTTTGAAGTAGGTTGTCAAGTGAATTTGTTTCCCTGGCGTGAGGAAAGCCATCTGGTAAGTTGTATTCAAGCTTGCTCCCAGGAATATAATTTGTTGACAGGGTACCAGGTGTGATTTTTTTTCATTTATGGTGTACCCCAGACAAGTTAGCACCTTCTGTACAAAAGCCAGATGATTCAAAAGTATGTCCTGGTTTTCTGCCTGAATTAGACAATCGTCCAGGTATTGGTATATTTGAATATTTCTTTGCCTGCAAAATGCAATGACTGGAGCTAGGCACTTTGTGAATACCCTGGGCACAGTAGATAAGCCAAAGGGCAGTGCAGAGAACTGACGGTGTGTGTAGCCTGCTTTGAAGCGTAGGTATCTTCTGCAATACTCCCTGATTGGGATGTGCAGGTATGCTTCCTTTAAATTTAGTGTTGCCAGCCAGGCATCTTTGCTTAGCATAGGAGTAACTGGTGAAGCGTCAGCAACTTGAATTTTGGAATCAACAAAAATGTGTTTAGAGTAGGCATTGGAGGATTGGATGCCATGAATTGTCTTTTCTGGGTACCAGGACAAATCTTGAGTAGAAACCTTGTCCCTTTTTCTCTTCTGGTACCAAATGAACAGCCCCTATGCTTAAGAGAGAGAGAGAGAGTACTTGCTTTTGGGCCTCTGTCCACTGCTTTGGAGGTAGATCCGGCCAACCGCTTGGAGTTGGTGACGTGTGGAAGTGAAATCTGTATCCTTGGGACACTATATTTAAAACCCATTTGTACTGGGTAATGAGTCCCCAGTTCTTTGCATGAAGTGCAATCCCCCCCCCCCAATGGGGCAGTCTGTTGAGCAGTGCTTGGAAGTTTTAAAAAGAAGTCATTGAGACAGTTTAACATACGGGGGAGTTTTATTACTCCCAAATTTGGAAGTGGAGGCCCCCCACTGCTTAGTCCTGTGCGTCCCCTGGGACTAAAGCCTGGGTGGTCTGCTGGATCTGGGTTTGGACTGAAAAGGTCTGGAAGAAGCAGGAAAGGACCAATTCTTAGAAGGCCAATGCCTACTAAATCTTGGATGTTGTACTTGTAAAAAATCTTTAACTGTTTGCATAGATTTAGCTTTTTCCTTCATCTTTTTAAGAACGTCTTTTGCCATGTTGCCAAACAGATGGCCTGATTTAAGGGAGCATCCAGTAATTTCACTTTAACATAATCTGGCAAGGATTGCTCCTTAAGCCAAGCATGCCTTCTTAGTACAGACCCAGTTACTGCAGCCCAGCAAGATGCCTCTAGTGAATCAAAACCACAATGCAATGTATGTTTACCAACGTGTTCAGCAGAATGCATAAAAATCCTGTAAATCCTTATTTTCAGCACAATCAGGAGTCAACATCATTTTCTGTTTAAGAAATCTAATAATATGCAGCTGATACTTTAACATATGAAACTGGCAATTCAAGGCCCTAATGGCCAAAGTTGCAGAAGTTTATACCTTCTTACCCCATCTATCCAGCGTCCTGGAGTCTCTATCAGAGGGGGTAGGATTTTTGGCAGTATTAGCTTTAATGCCCTTGGGTCCCTGTGAAAAGGTTTCAGGATCTGCAGTAGGATTTTTGAAAAGGAACTTGTGAGAGTCAGGAACCCTGTAATAGCTATCAGGTTTTCTGGAAGCAAGAGGTAAAGAGTCAGGGGCCATGCTAGATTCCGAAAAGGCATCATCAACAATGTCCAGTACAGGAGGTATAGCTAAAAGCCTGTGTTGGGGCAAGAGTAAGAAATCCCTAAGCCTCTTTTTAGAATCAGAGAAATCCTGACTTTCCCAACAAAAACACTCCCTGAGAGTATGCAAGGTTTCACCAAAAGAGAAATCCTCTGGGGGGGAAGCAGAGGGAATAGAGTCCTCAGCATCAGAATTCTCATAGGTAGATAAGGGTAAATTCTGATCATCAAAGGAAACAGAAATTTCAGAATCCTGGTCAGAAGTATCATAAGCAAACTCAGTCCTAGGTCTCAGAGAGGGAAGGTTGGCTTCCCCTGATTAAAGTAATAAGGTCTTCAGTCATTCTTATCATTTGTTCTTTAGGCATACAGGCCTGACCATGCGGTCTGGGCATCAGTTTTCTAGGCATGGTTCGAGTTTTAGGCCTTGAAGAAGAAGATGGAGCTGGTTTAATATGCATGTCAGTAGGCCTGAATACACCCTCAGAAGCCGGTGCCTGCACAGCGGCTCTGGACCCATCCAAGGTAGAGACATCCGCAGGTTCCCCAGTTGAAGCATCTCCACAGCATACCGGACTCCGAATGGGTCCCAGTAGAGGCCTGCGAATCTCAAGTAGCAGGTATCAGGGGCTGTGAAAGCGGCTTACTGAGTACCGGCAAACTGGGCGGCCTGTCTCTGCCTTTATCTTTGCGTTTCTTTGGAATTTCAGTAGTCGGATGGCTTACCGAAGACATATCAGGATAATTGGGGAATTGCCCTAGCAAAGTCTGTCCCAGACTTGGAAAAGGAAGCTAGTTCATAGCCAAGTCCAACCCTTTCCAGAAAGCCTTAGAAGATGCCAAAGTCCAGGCAGAGTAAGCCTTGAACCTGCATGGAAAGGTTTTGTTGTAGTGGGAATAACAAAAAGTAATAGCAAATAGTCTGCTTTGGCAAAGGTTGTCCCTTCTTCTTTCCTTCACAAGAAATGAACAACTGATAAAAAGTTCTGAAAGATTTTGTTCTGTCAAGATAGTACCAGAATTGTATACAGACATACAAGGTACAAAGTATAACTTCTCCCTCATTTTTAGGTTTTGGAGAGAAAACAGGGAGCTGTATAGAGACTGCCTTGAGGTAAACTGGGATACCACATTAAAAACTAATCATTCTTTTATGCCTAAAAAACTTCATCTCTATGAAAGATGAAATGAAGTTGACCTACCATAAGAGCTTTTAGTTCAGGTGCTTGTCTTACAGAGGTCAGAGTAATCAACAGCCAGATAAGCTGGTTCAAATGGAGCAAGTGTAAGCTTCTCTAACACAAAGCTAAAATCCCAAGGAACAGCCACAGATGTTTTGGGGGGGCCTCTTATGTAGATCCTCTTTCAAAAAAATACTGACATCATCATGCACTGAAAGATGGGAGTTCATGGGCAGATGTGGCTGAAATGCTTGACTGATACAAGAGTAAGGCCATAGAAAAGTAACTCTCACAAATATTATAAAACTAGAGAAACATTAGCCTTGAAGGGATGCTGTTTATATTGTTGGAAACAACTTGAAAACCCTTTTCATTTGCTAATATAAGATTTTCTAGTAGCAGACTTTCTTGCCTCATTAAGTACATGGTGCACATCCCCAGAAAACAAGTGCCTAAAAGACATTAAGACCCTATTTTTAAAGGCAGTCAACTACAGTTGTTTGAGGTTAGGATGCATTAAACACCTGTGATTAAATCTAATCTGTGAGGAACCTCGTGGTAACTACCTTTGGGCATTTCCGCAAAAGAAGGGGGAACCACTGTTGCCTAGGTCAGAAGGGAGTCACTAGAATGATCTTTGTGGAGTCTTTCTGAATCTTCAAAAGTACCCTGGATATTAGTGGAAAGGGCTGGAAAGCATACAGGAACATTCCTATCCATGGAAAAGAAAAAGAAAGGCACCTGTCTTCCAGGCCTTCTTACTTGGAGTCCTGGAACAAAATGTTGTCAGTTAGTTATTTAGAGATGAGGAAAAAAGGTCTACCTGAGGTTTTCCCCCACAGATAGATCAGTTCCTGGAAGATCCCCTGATTCAGCTTCCATCCATGTGGGTCTGTCTTGGTCATGCTCAGCTTGTTGCCACACAATTTTGGTCTGATAGAATGTAAGATGCCTGAAGAATGAGATTATCCTGTGAAGCTATATCCCATGCGAACATGATTAGTCTGTACAGGGACATAGACCTGGTTCCCTCCTGCTTGTTTACATAGCACATTACTGTGGTTTTGTCTGTAAAGACTTGAAAAGGTCCTGGGGACAACAGATGAAGTTGGCAGCCTTTATTAGAGCTAGCATCTCTTTTATGTCTGTTGTCTGAGTCTGTCTTTCTTTGTTCTAAAGACTGTGCATTTTTATCCCCATTGAAACTATTTTCCAAGCAAAGTCCGAGGCGTCTGTCTTGACTGTCTGCTTCAGAACAGGGCAGGAAATTGAAGACCTGGATTTTCTGAAATTTGATATCTCCACCATCTGGTTTCCCTTTTAACAAATCCCAGAACTGGAATTTGAAAGGATAATAGTTGTTGATGCTGGGACCAAAGAGACTTGAGCTTTCACTGTATCTTTCAAATATGGAGTCTTGCAAGACGTATCATAGATTCCACAAAACCCAAAATCCTGAGGTATTTTCTGGCTGAGATTGTTGTCAGAACAGAACACCCCTGGAATAAATAAAGGTCTATTTGTTTCCTGTTGAAGAAACGTTATTCTCTTGGCATCCCAGCCTGTGAAGGACTTCTCTCATACGAGACAGAGACAGATTCTTTACACTTGAAAAAGACTCTGCAAAGATAAGCAAGTTGTCTAAATATGGAAAGATGTGGACACCCTCTAGCCTGCAATGAGCTACTACTGGACATAGACACTTGCTGAATACTCTTGGAGCAGTGGATAGCCCTGCGCTATTCAGACACACAAAACCTTAATAAATTCCTGAAATCTTGCTAAATAGGAAATGTAGTGATATGCATCTTTTAAATCTAAGATTAGTTAAAAAAAAAACTCAAATGAGGAAGAAGTGGTAACAGGTTGTGAAATGTTAGCATTCTGACCTTTGGTACTATCATAAACTTATTTAAGAAAAATCAATCCAGAAATGTACTCCAGTAGTTTTCTTTTTTTTGGCATAAGAAACATTCAAGAGTAAAATCCCTTCCCCAACTGGGAAAGGGAAACAGCTTCCATGACACTATGAACCAGAGTGTGGTTTAAAACAGAAGGAAATAAAGGAGCCTGGTCTGAGGGATGAAGAGGAATTCCCTGGAAAGGACTCCTTCTACTTGTAGTATAGCTGGATCCCTTCAGAATCCACTTGTCTAAAACAACCTTTTACCAAAGAAAGAAGAGATTCAGACTTCCTGGAAGAATTAACAAACTGCCAAGATGGGAGGAGAGGGCAAGGCCTTATTCTGACTTACTTCACTGTCCTTTGTTTTAGGAAGTTCCAACTTTATTTTTGGTACCTCCCTGCCATTGCTTTTTAAAGTCTGCTTACCAGCATTCTGCTGAGGATGGCGATTTTAATGGATGAGGAAGTACAAAATCACTTGGAAAATTTAGGGACAGAGGGCTGAAAAATCTGAGAGAATTAGTGAATCAGCTTAACTCTCTCATCACACATCTGGACAACCACTGCAGCAGAGTGTCCAAAAACTAAACCCCTATCCAAGGGAGAATTCAAAATTTCATTTTGACATATTTCGTGAGGTTCTGAAAATGCAGCCAGGCAAACCTCCATAAAACAATAACAGTGGCAGAAGCCCTGGACATAGAATCTACAGAGTCATTAACACATCTGAAACAAAGAGTAGCAACTTGAGAAATAAAAGAAACTGAATTAGACGGTGCAGATTTTTCCTCACAAAGGAAAGTGAAGATAAAACATTACTCACACTTTCACAGTTAGTCAGAATAAATTTCAGCATACAAGACTGACAGTTTAGAACTCAAAAAAATCGAAGTTGCAGACGTGTAAACCTTTTGTCCCAAACTTATCAAAAGCCTTGCCATCTTTATAAAAAGGAGATGGTAGTTAGAACAGAGGACTACAGCACTGACTTGTTAATGAGCTGCTTTCTGCTGTAAGGGTGTAGGTTTTAAACCTTTCCACCTTCATTTACCTACTGTGTGACATTAAGCAGACAGTACTTTGGAGCAACTGGAATTTGGCCTAGGCTCCTTGACTGTCTCCAGGACTGCATGCCTAGTAACTATAAACTTGAAAAAGAAGTTATGTCCTTACCATAACGTTCCATGTGGAGTGTTCATCTCGCCTTGGTTATTACACATGGGGTTCGGAGCCGATCCTCGGCTCCGTGCCGGCCGACTGCAAGCTCTGCATCGAGAAGAAGCTCGAGGACATCTAATACCCACAATCCCCCTCTGCCTTTACCTCAGATCTAGTTTGCAAGCAAACCAGACAACAAGCACGCACACATGCCAAACTATATACATAAGTACATATATACAAACATACCAAGGGTATGATAGTAACACTAATACTGCAACAGCAGAAGGAGAATACTCCAGACCAGGCACCAAATAGAGCGATCTACCTAAGGGTGGGAAGGGTGGGAGTGTAATAACCAAAGCGAGATGAACACTCCACATGGAACGTTATGGTAAGGACATAACTTCTTTATGTGAGAGTGTTCAATCTCGCTTTGTTCTTACACATGGGTAGCGTCCTAGCTCCATGATCCTGAGGAACTCAAGGGAGAACGTTCTTGAGCACAGTGGAACCAAAGGTTGCCCTATCCCTAGAAACCCTGTCCACTTTGTAATGAGATATAAATGTATGTAGTTTAGCCCAAGTAGCAGCCGCACAAATAGTGTCTAAAGGTAAACGAGCTGCATGAGCCAAAGATGTAGAAATTGATCTGGTAGAATGTCCTCTGGGTTTTACTGATAATGTTTGATCAGAATCTTCATAAACATAAATGATACAGTCAGTTAGCCACTTCGAAAGAGTTCGTTTCGTAACTGCAAGACCCTTTCTGCTGTCAGCAAAAGATACAAATAGCTGATCAGATTTCCTGTGATCTTTTGTTCTATCCAAATAAAATCTGAGTTGTCTATGGACGTCCAGTTTGTGCAACATATACTCTAATTTATTAGAGTGGTCTTTAAAGAAGGTGGGTAATTCAATGGACTGATTAATATTACTAGTACAACAAACTTTGGGAAGAAAGGATGGATTAGTGCGTAGGGATACTCTGTCAGAATGAAAAATTAAATAAGGATGTTTGACCGAAAGGGCCTGCAGCTCAGACACCCGTCTAGCAGATGTAACAGCCACTAGAAATAATGTTTTCCATGACAAAAATTTCAAAGTGCAACTTGAAGCTGGTTCAAAGGGTGGTAACATCAATTTAGAGAGCAATAAATTTAAATTCCACGGTGATGTCGGACTTCTGACTGGTGGTCTGATATGAAAAGAACCTTTCAAAAAGGCTTTACAAAGTCTGTGAGCCATAATAGGTACACCACTTTCTTCTACATGATAGTTAGAAATGGCAGCTAACTGTACTCTTAAGGTAGCCGGGGAAGCTCCTTCCTGAAATAATTCGGTCAGAAATTCTAAAACCTTATTCAACGGAGCTGTAGCAGGGTCCAACTGATGTGACTCCGCCCAGAAGACAAAACGTTTCCATTTACTGGTGTAAGTTTTGTAGTGGAAACTTTATGAGAAGCTACTAAAATATCTTGAACCGCGATGTAAGGGGAATTGACCTGGCTAAAAAGGGAAGCGGAGCAGCCAAGCTGCTAGATGGAGAGATTCCAGGGATGGGTGAGGAACTCCTGACGAGTGAGTCAGTAGATCTGGCTCTGGGTCCAGCATCCAAGGTCCCAATGCGGTGATGCAAGAGAAAGGGGAACCAAATTTGTGAGGCCAGAACGGAGCAATTAGAATTATAGTCCTCTGAAGGTTGTTTGCTTTCTGTAGAAACTTTGCAATCAGGGGAAATGTAGGAAAAGCATATAGGAGACCCGGGGCCAATCGTGCACCAGCGTCCCTGGGGACTTCCCTGGAGGGTAATAGGGCAAAGTAGCTCCTGCATTTGGCGTTCATTGGAGACGCAAACAGATCGCAGGTAGGCTGGCCCCATTTGCGAAAAATCTTTTCCGCAACTGACTGTTTGAGGGACCACTCGTGAGGCAATAGTATTGCCCTGCTCAGCCTGTCGGCTATGACGTTGGATGACCCGGGATGTGCGCTGCGATCAGAAAGCGACCGTGGACTCTGCCCATTGCCAAATTCTCATGGCCTCTCTGCATAGTTGGTAAGACCTGGTTCCCCCTTGCTTGTTTATGTACCAGACTACGGACATGTTGTCTGTCTGAACTGCAATGGTCCCTGGAGGAAGAAGGGGAGCAAAGTGTTGCAACGCCAAAAACACTGCCCTCAACTCCAGAACATTGATGTGCAGATTGTACTCCAGATTGGTCCATTCGCCTTGGACTGTCTGTCCCTGAAAGATGCCCCCACCCTATCAGGGAAGCGTCCGTGGTTATAAATGCTGACGGTGTGGGTAGCACAAATGGTCTTCCGCCGGATAGGTTGCAAGTCTGTAACCACCACATTAGGTGTGATTTGCATGTTTTCGTTATCAATATTTCGTGAGTCAGTGGAAGTTGTTGGAATGACCATTGTGCAAATAGAAGCCATTGTAGCACTCTCATGTGCAGTCTTCCCAATGGTATTGCTATGAGAGAAGCTGCCATGAGACCCAAAACTTTCAGAACAATTTTGCTGGGGATTTTCTGGACGACAGCAGAAGGGAAATGTTGAATTGAAGTGCTACTATTCTTTCTGTCGGAAGTTTTAGAACTAACTGACGGGTGTCTAATTCCGCTCCTATAAATAAGATATGCTGTGATGGCTGTAGCAAAGATTTTTCGAAATTTACTGAAATGCCACGGTGTGTACAAAGTTGTAGGGAGTAATCCCTGGCTTGTATCAGTTGACGCCTGGTGGTGGCAGACAGGAGCCAGTCGTCCAGATACGGAAACACCTGGAATCCTAGGCGCCTCAGATGAGACGCTACCACTGCCATGCATTTGGTGAAGACCCTGGGGCTGTGGTCAGGCCAAAGGGCAGGGCTCGAAACTGATAGTGACTGGCTCCCAGCCGAAGCAAGTGATCTCTGGACGCCCTGGCCATTTTGATGTGGTAGTATGCGTCCTTCAGATCTATTGAGCACATCCAGTCGTCCTTCCGTAAGAATGGAAGGATTGATTGAAGCGTGACCATTCGAACTTTTCCTTCTTGACAAAGGTGTTGAGATGACTTAGGTCCAGAATTGGCCTCCAGTCCCTGTTTTCTTTGGAACTAAAAAGAACCTTGAGTAAGTTCGAATCCTATTTGGTCCGCTGGGACTGGTTGGATGACTCTTTTTCTAGCAGCTTTGAAATTTCTGTAGCTGCTGGGTCTCGCAGATGGGGTGGTACATCTGGGAGTTTTCTCTTTGGAATGGGGTGGATAGAAATGGGATCTTGTAACCTCTGGTAATAATGCTTTTACCCAATTGTCCGAAGAAAGGTTTTGCCAGGCCTGAGGGTATAAAGCTAGCGACCCGACTGCCTCCAGAGCAGGACAGTCGGGCCTCCTCTCAGGAGTGCTGAAAGGTTTGCCAGGGAGGTTATCCCTGTCACCTTGGTTTTGCGGACCCCTCTGCCGCCAGGGCGGCGTCTTCCACCTCTGCCCCCTCTGCCTCTAGAGGGGCATCACCCTGTGTGTTTGGAAAAGATCCTTGGGGTTTTGAAACCACATTTTCCCACCATGTTGCCCTTTGGGGTGCGGTCTGGAAGGGTGGAAAACGGACTCTGACAGCAGACAGAGTCTTTCCTCCTGTTCACACCGGGTAAGGGTCTCCTTTACTTTAGGGCCAAAAGTGTGGCTCCATCAAATGGGCGTTAGTAAAGGAAGACTTGAAGGCTTCCAAGCGAACATAAGCGCATCCAGGATTGCCTACGAAGAGCAATCGCTGAAGCCGCTGCCCTACTCGATCCTTCGGCTGCATAGGATATCAGCCTCATGGACGAAGTTCACAATGGACGTAAGGGTGTTGAGATGCGCTGTAACTTTCTCTGAGACAGCGGCATCTGTAGCACCCTGGAGGGTATCTCCCAACTCTTTGACTAGATCCCTCTGTAAACGTGTGAAATGGGTCAAATAGTTCAGGGAACGCATAGAAAGCCGCTGAACTGAAAATGCGCTTCCCGTATCTGTCCATGGTCCTAGAATCTTTGTTAGGCGGATGGACAGATGAGGAAGACTCCGACATCTCCTTTTCATGGCGCTGCCACCACCATGGCTTCTACTGGAACTCCTTTGGTAAGGTAAGCTTTGTCCTGTGGTGCCGTGATGTACTTATTTGGCTTCCTAGGGACAGGTTCCACCGTGTCAGGAGTCTCCCACGCCCTTGAGCAATTAATTCCATTAACTCATCAAAGGCGGAGTGACCCAGGAGGAGGAAGGACGGGCACCAAATGCCTTCAGCAAAACTGACTCATCCTCAGAAGGGAAGGGCTTGCCAGTCACCTCTGTTTAAGGATCTCCAAGATGTCAGAAAAGAGACATCCTCTGAAGGTGACTTAGGGGACCCTTCTGACTCATCTAAGTCAGTATCAGATGTCAAGGATTCTTGTGGAGAATCCAAGTGTCTCCTCTTACACAGTCTTTTCCTAGGAACTTCTTCGTGGGAGCATCCGAAGAAGCCTCCGAGGAAGAGGGGCACCCTCCAGGGGTGGCTGAGACACTGGTGCCCGGCGCTTGGGCGTGGCCGTGGGTGCAGAGGAGGATAACGGTCCTTTGCGGGAGGAGAAGCTGTACCTGCTGATGTGGTTGTCTGGGTAGACAACACCTTCCTCATGAGGTCGAAGGCCTCCGGGTCCCGAGTCGAGGTATCTCCCGGTTCCGAAGAAATGGGAAGAATCCCCGAAACAGGAGCCGAAGGCACCGACCCCGTGGACGGAACCGAATCGATCCGTGCGAGGCCCGAGAGGAGAGTCGGAACGAAACATCGGTCCGGCTCTCGGTCCCGGCACCAAGGACAGATCTTCGGGCCCGAGCCTCCGGTACCGCATCGGATGCAGTCTAGTTAAACGGTGCCGGCCGAGAAAAGACGGTTCTGGCACCGAGGGCTCCACAATCATCAGGTCAGCTTCTTCCGGCTCCGAAGACTGAACAGGTCTCGGAGGAGGAACAGATGGAGATAGTGGCAGGCCTTCAAGTCTCGACATCAACTGAGAGGAGACCGAAATAAGTTTGGACAGGGCCGTATGCTCCATAAGTTTCTGCACCACACGGTCTACGTCGGTGTCGGAAAGGGCCCTAGAAGAACGAGTCGAAGGGATCGAAGACGGAGCCGACCTCAACAGAGTCGGTGGAGGGAGCTCCGTCACGGTTCCAAGACTCGAGGCTCGGGAACTGCCAACAGTTGAACACTCGGCCCAAGTCTGTGGAACCGGTGATCTAACTAGACTCAAGAGCTCGGAGCCGATGACTTTGGCTCCGGCGCCTTCGACCCCTTCAAGACTTGGATGCCTGGTCTGAAGCATCCAAAGCCTCCTGGAAAGAGGGTTTCAGCAATCCTCTATCCATCAGTTTCCTGCGCCTATCTGTCATGACCCTTCCACTGAAAGAGTGACAAATAGAGCAGTCCTCTTGTAAGTGGAGAGGGCCAAGACAGTAGACACAGGAACTGTGGTTGTCTGTGACCGACATTTTTTGGCCACACTGACAACGTTTAAAACCAGATTTCATCTTTTCAGACATATTAACAAATGAAAAAGACAGTCCAGTCCAGAAAAAAGTCCAATCCAGTAATAGTGTCAAATCCGGGAATAAGAGTCCGTTTGATATTAGCTAAAAACAAGACTACACAAGTTTTTAGTCAAAAAAGTCAAATCCGATAACTGCCAAAAGGCAAGACTACAATAAGTTTCTAGTCACAATTCCAAGAAGGGGTAGGCCCCGAAAAACTCTAACTCGAAAGTTAACTAAGTTAACTTATTCTAAGTATCGAGAATTCCTGACACTCACGCACCTACTCTTACTTAAGTAACTAGATTTAAGAAAATTTCTGAAATTTAGAACAGAATAGATAAAAAATCTTATCTGAACAGCCTCGAGCTAGTCTCCAGCGATGCGTATGCAGCAGCGGCAAACTAGATCTGAGGTAAAGGCAGAGGGGGATTGTGGGTATTAGATGTCCTCGAGCTTCTTCTCGATGCAGAGCTTGCAGTCGGCCGGCACGGAGCCGAGGATCGGCTCCGAACCCCATGTGTAATAACCAAGGCGAGATGAACACTCTCACATTATGGGTTACAGTTAATAAAATGTTTAGCAGCAACTGGATTCAGTAAAGCTATAGCTGTTGGGTCACATTTGGGGATTAGTGTTTAAAAATTTAAAAGACTGAGCTGAGTCTCATTGAACCCAGGCTATGACCTAAACATTTTCAAGGCTGACAGCAACGGAGGAATAGGTGATGATTCAGGAAATTTGCAATTATAACAAATTACGGTATGTGATGTCAGCAATCACCAGTAAAAAGCAAGTACCTAAAAAGAAAAGTTTTCTTGAAAAATACGCAGTGACAAGAACAAAACACATTGGCCACAGCCTCTAAAAATATAGATTTAAATATTATTAATTAAAAATAAAGAAAACTTATTTAAAAATTAAAGTTATGTACTCACCATAACTATACATCTGTGTTGTCCACTTTCATTCTTCCTCAATTGATGGGTCTCGGATCCAGCTTGACCACATTTACTAGACTCTCAGATCCAACTCTCAAGCTCCTCTCTTTACCTATAATACCCCTGTGACCTGGCAATAACAGATCAAATTTGCTGTCCGATAACCAATAAAAAAGAGCTAACCTCGGGCTATAATAAAACGAAGGCTAGTAGAAAAGAATGGGGCTCAAACCTGGAACAGAGGTTCTACAACAGCCTTAAGGTCACTCCAGGAGTTAAAGGGAAGGGGGAGAAGGAGGGAGGGAAGTTGAGGAAGAATGAAAATGGACAACACAGATGCATAGCAATGGTGAGTACATAACTTTAGTATCTGATGTTCTTTTCTTTAATTCCTCAACTGATGGGACACAATCCCCAGCTACGTGAACCTTGGGTAGCCTCATAGAAGAGTATTCCAGAGTGCTGCAGAATCAAAGGCAGCCCTGCTTCTGGAAATCAAATCAAATTTGTAAGGAGCAATAAATGTATTAGCACTGGACCAAGCAGCTGCGACACAAATCTGTTGTAGAACTTCTCAAAAGCCGACTTCACACTTCTAAAGGCTAGTGTGGTCTCTTTTAAGGCCCCCGAGACTGCGGAAACCATTACTCAAGCCGCTGAAACACTTACAAATGCCTTCTACCAGCACCTTCAGGACTGCATGGATCAGGCAATCCCAAACAAAACAAAGACCCTTTGTACCAAAGGCAAGCGTCCAGTTTGGTGGACCCCAGCCATAAACAAGCTCTACAACAAAAGGAGGAAGCTACTACAAGATAGAGCAAAATCCTTAAAAGGGAAAACACCCTTGATCATTATAAGTAAAAAATTAAGATCTCTCATAAAATCATCCAAGGCAAACTTTGAGAGAAAAGTCGCTAAGGACTCAAAGGACAACCATAAGGCCTTCTTTAGCTATGTTAGAAACCTGGGAGGAAACTCCCAGATATGCTCAGAATTAGTTCAAAATGATGTAAAAATTACGGAACCTACAGACATTGCCAACATACTGGCAGACAGGTTCAGTGCAATCTTCTCCCCCCCCTCCCCCCCAAAAGGTGAGATATCTATACCAGAGAATTATAAACCCCCAAACATCTCTAACGCTCAGGTGAGAACTGCTCTCTCCAAGGCAAAAAACACAGCATCCATGGGACGAGATGGTGTCCCCGGATGTGTGCTCCATGAACTCAATGAGGAATTAAACCCGCAGTTAGGGCAGCTGTTTAATCTCAGCCTCACCTCAGGATACGTGCCTAAGGAGTGGCGTACGGCAACTGTGGTCCCACTTCACAAAGGAGGTGCCTCCACCGACCCGGGAAATTACCGTCCCATCAGCTTGACAAGCTTGATCTGCAAAGCTATGGAGAGGATCATAATGGAACTCATAAATAAAGACATAGGAGACTTGCAGACTTTGGATCCGACCCAGTTTGGCTTTGTCAAGGGCAGATCATGCCTTTTAAACCTAGTGGACTTTTTCGAAACAGTCACCAAGGCCATTGATGAGGGAAAGGCAGTCCACACAGCCTACCTCGACCTCGCAAAGGCTTTCGACACAATACCCCACTCAGGTATCATTGAAAAACTCATCAGCTTAAATGTAAACCCATACGTCACAAGATGGGTTGCAAATTGGCTAAGTGACAGAACCCACAGGGTCAGAGTTGCTGGTGCCATGTCAGACTCAAAGCCTGTCACAAGTGGTGTCCCACAGGGCTCAGTCCTGGGCCCTCTCCTGTTCGGCATCTACTTTTCAGAAGTACAAGCAAACGCAGGAGGATTATGGCTGACAAAATTTGCAGATGACTGCAAACTGGGCGCCATAGTTGAGAACACATCTGACACAGATATCCTTCAGAAGGGTCTTATAGAAATGGAAAACTGGTGCCAGAACCATGGCCTAAAGTTAACGCCAAAAATGCATAGTCATACCCTTGGGAAAACAAGGTTACCCCTAGCTACCATATAGGTGGCAACCCACTAAGCACAGAAAAGGTTATCAGGGATCTGGGTACCCAGGTTGACAGTGACCTTTCATTTGATACTCACGTTGCCAAAGTAGTTAGGAAGACCTTCTACATTGCCCACCTAATCATGAAGGGATGCACTTCTAGATCAAGGGAAGTCATCGTCCCCCTGTACTCATCACTCATCAGGCCAATGATTGAGTACAATGCCCCATTTGGAATGTATCTGACACGACACCTGCAGCAACTGGAAAGGCCCCAAAAGTTCCTCAACAAAAGGATAAAAGGTCTCAAAAATATGTCCTATGCTGCCCGACTGAAGGAACTTCAGCTCTACTCAGTCGCTTACTGTCTGCTCAGAGGTGACCTGTGCCTGACATACAAGGCCATGTCCAACCCAGAATTGATGAACATGCTTCACCTCAAAAAAATCTAGATCCCTCAGAACTACAAGGGCGGGAGACTTAAACCTTGACATGGTTATTAATAGGATGTGCTGGAGGGACAGATTCATCACCTAGAGACTCCCTATGCTGTGGAACAAAATCCATGTGAGGCAGAGCACCTCGCTGGCTTTGTTCAAGAGAAATCTTGACCAATGGATGGGAGATCGCAGATATACCCCAGGGATTACCTCAGTGTCACTGCTTGACAGAGGCACAGCAAAATAATGGGCATAATATCCTCCAAACTAAAGGGGTGGCGAAAGCCACAAAACTCTGGCTAGGCTTAAAAATGCCCTTGGGCAGATAGCCTAGTATGAACCTATGAACCTAAATGTCATCAATCAAAGCCCAAAACCAGAAAGCAGATGATGCAGCCATGGATCTGGTGGAGTATGCTTCAGAAGGTCATCTGGCTAAGGTAACTTTAGAAACTGGTTTACCCAATTTGTTTGGGGAGAATGAGACAAACAATTGCTCTGTCTTTCTGAAATCTTTTATTGTATGGAGATAAAGGTGGGGCTGTCTATGTACATCCAAGAGATGAAGCAGGTATTCACCTTTATTAACAAAGCTGGGAAAGAAAAGAAGCAAACTAATGGCTTGTTTAATATTCACTTCTGAGGCTACTTTAGGCAAGAATGATGGACTGGTTCGCAAGGTAACTAACTTTGTGGAAGATCACATATGGGGATTTGGAAGAGAGAGCCTAAAGATCTGATACTCATCTTGCAGATGTAATGGCCACGAGAAAAATCAGATCTAGCTGATGGTTTAAAAGGACTCAGTCAAACATTCCAGCACAACTGTTTAATCATAGGGTGGTGCAGGTTCCTTCACTAGGGAACTAAGCAAAAAGGTACCTTTAAGGAAAGCCCTCCACAATTTTGATGACGCTAAGAAGTAAGAGTTTTCACCTGAACGAAAATTAGACTTTGCTGCCAACTGCACTTTGACAATACAGAAACTAGCCCTTCCTGAAAAACAGATGCTAAAAACTCCAGGACACAGAAATTGGGGCAGTGAAAGGGTCTAATTCCCTCTGGAAAGCCCAAGCAGAGTATATCGTCCATTTACTCTTGTAGATCTTCCTGGTAGAAGCCTTCTGGGTTGACAGTAATATCTATTGGAATGGGGAGGAAAGCTTGGCCTGTCTAACCATTAATGGAATTGCAGACACGATGTAGTCAACCTGAGGCCTTCAATGTCCAGGTGAGCCATCCCCATGAGATGAGAGGGAAGGTCTAAACTGGGATCCAGTATCCAAGGTGGATATCGAACGTGAGAATAAAGGAAAGGGAACCACAACTGATGAGGCCAAAAAGGGGCAATGAGGATAACTGTGCTCTTCAACCAAAGTGCCTTATTTAAGAACTGGGGAATTAGAGGTATCGGGGAATGAGTAAAGGAGACTGGAGGACCAAACATGGACTACACCATCTCTCAGTGACTCCCCCAGGGGAGGAATCAGTGCAAAGAACCTGCTGCACTTGTTGTGGGGAGAGGCAAACAGATCACAGGAAGGTTGACCCCATCGAAGGAAAATCCTCTCCTCCACTAACTGATTGAGAGGCCACGCATGAGGCATCAGAATGGACTTGCTGAATTTATCTGCTAGCTTGTATGTTTTCCCCAGGATGTGTGTTACCAAAAGAAAGTGGTTGAAAGAGACTGCCCACTGTCATACTCTCAGTGTCTCTCGTCAAACGGGTTAAGATCAGATTTCCCCACAGACATGCTTTCAGTTTGAACTGCAATCATCCTGTGAGTAAGGAAATCCAGGAGGGGCCTGAAACGATATAAGGGCCACTCTCATCTATAGGACACTGATGTATGAATTGGTCTCTTCTGGGAACTACGTGACTTGGACTGTTCTTCCCAAGAAATGCTCTCCCCACCCCAAATGGGAGGTGTCTATGGTTACCAAAGCTTCTGGAAGTGGAAAAAAGTACAGTTGTGTACACTTACCATAAATGTAGACATTCGTGTATTCACTGTTGCAGTATCACATTTGGGTTATCTGCTTGCAGTAGCCCTCAGTCGGCCTGATTATCAAAGTCTTGGGTCCTGCCATCGGTTGCTGTCTCATCTTCCATGACATCAGGTAGTCAGGGGTATAAAGCATGTAGCAGACACCATTATACCAGTTTTTCTTGCCACAGATATCACGTGCCTCCCTAATGGGAAGCAATTAAATATATATGCAAGATTATACCTCGAACAAAAAAGCAAATACACCAAAAAGCTTTTAAGCATAGTAAAGAGGAATAGAGGTATAGCCAAAAGAAGTCAAGGGGCTCGAGGGAGGGTAACCAGGACTGCAACAGTGAATACACTCGAACATCTACATTTATGGTAAGTGTACACAACTGTACTATGTTCTTTGTGTTTCAGTGTTGTAGTCATCACATTTGGGTAGATTCCCAAAGCTAAGGATGGGAGGAGGACTTTAGATAGCATTAGGACCAGTTATAAGGCCCTGCAAGACTGCAGTGGCAAACCAGCTCTGGATTTAGAGAAAATTGGCAAATGGTAATGCTTGGTGAAATTATGTACAGAACTCCAGGTAGCAGCTTCTAGGATATCCCTGGTAGGGACACCTTTGAAAAAGGCTGCAGAGGTAGATGCAGCCCTGGCTGAGTGTGGTCTTATCCCCTGTGGGATAGGTTTTCCATTGTGCTTATAGCAGAAATTAATGCAACAGCCTATTCATTTAGAAAGTACAGTTGTGTACACTTACCATAAATGTAGATGTTCGAGTGTATTCACTGTTGCAGTCATTACATTTGGGTAATCTGCTGGCAGGTTGCCCTCAGTCGGTCTGAATTCCAAAGTCTTGGGTCCTGCATCGGTTGCTGTCTCCTCTTCCATGACGTCAGGTCGTCAAGGGTATAAAGCAAGCAGCTGACGCCATTTTCTTTAATTTTTCTTGCCCCAGATGTCAGGTGCCCCCAAAAAGGTAGCAAAAATATATATGCATAAAAACTATATATACATGCATCAATATAAACTTTACCTTCATCTACAAGCAAATACACCACATAGGTTATAGAAGATAGAGAAGGAAAGATAAACTCCAGAATGAAAGGGGGATGGCGGGCGGGTAACCTGGACTGCAACAGTGAATACACTCAAACATCTACATTTATGGTAAGTGTACACAACTGTACTATGTTCTTCGTGTTTCACTGTTGCAGTCATTACATTTGGGTAGAATCCCAAAGCTATGGTTGGGAAGCTGGAGCTAAACAGCATTCGGTGCGGCTATAAGGCCCTGAAGAACTGCAGTGGCAAAGCCTGCCCTGGACTTAGAGTAGAGAGGCAAATGACAATGCTTTGTAAAGGTGTGAACAGAACTCCAAGTAGCAGCCTCTAGAATGTCTTTGGTTGGTACTCCTCTGAGAAAGGCTGCTGAAGTAGCTGTAGCTCTGGTGGAATGAGACCTAATGCCCTTGGGCATAGGTTTACCATGGTGTAAGTAGCAGAAACAAATGGAGTGGCTTATCCACTTTGAAATAGTCTGCTTTGAAATAGCTGATCCTGCAGCATATGTCACGAGTAATTGCTCAGTTTTTCTTAGAGCTTTAGTCCTGCTCAAGTAGAATCTTAGCTGTCTGTGTACATCCAAGGAATGCAGAATTCTCTCCCCCTTGTTCTGCAGATTTGGATAAAAGGTTGGCAGATGAATAATTTGGTTAACAGCCACACTGGAAACCACCTTAGGCATAAATGTTGGATTTGTCCTCAAAGACACCCTGTCTGGGTGAAATATGATAAAAGGCTCCACAGCCATGAGGGCCTGTAGCTCTGAGACTCTTCTTGCTGAATTAATTGCTAGTAACAGGGCTGTTTTCCATGATAAGAACTTTATATCAGCAGTAGCAGCTGGTTCAAATGGAGGCAGGGTGAGCTTTTCCAACACATAATTGAGATCCCATGCAGGTATTGGTGATCTTCTACGAGGCCTTAAATTTTTGGCGCCTCTAAGATACTGCTTTAGTAAAGCATGAGAAAAGATTGGTGGCTCTGTATTGTAATGAGCCAAAATGGCAGAGGCATAGATTTTAATTGATGAGAAAGATAGGCCTTTGTCAAGCATCTCAGTCAAGTATTGTAATATCCGAGCAATATTTGGTTCTGCTGTATCAGTTCCTTGTGCTTGATTCCAAGCACAGAATCTCTTCCATTTAACAGCATGATATTTTCTAGTACTAGGCCTTCTGGCTTCCAAAATGACATCCATCACAGCTTTACTGAGAGGCGTTGTCTTTATAACTACATGATCAGCCATGCTGCCAGGTTCAGTGTCTGGAGTTGATTGTGCAGGATCTGACTGTTTTGCTGGGACAGTATTTGAGATCTCTGAGGTAAGGTCCAAGCTGGGTATTGATACAAGTTCCTTACGGTTGGGTACCAGTATTGGCGGGGCCAGTCTGGGGCAATTAGTATCGTCTTTGGTTTCTCTTGTCTGACTTTTAGGAGGACCTTGGGAAGAAGAGGCAGAGGAGGAAAGGCGTAAACTGATAGGTTTTTCCAACTGAAGGATAGGGCATCCACTTTCCATGCTTGTCTGTGATAAGTCCTTGTGCAGAATCTTTTCAATTGATAATTTTGTAGAGAGGCAAATAGATCTATGTCTGGGCTCCCCCATTTCTTTGTTATCATGCTGAAGACTTGTGGATCTAGTTTCCACTCGTGAGGATCCATAAGGTTTCTGCTTAAATCGTCTGCCAGGGTATTTTGTTTTCCTGGCAGGAATTGAGCTTGAAGATGTATTTGGTAAGTCAAAGCTGTGTCCCACAGTGCCATGGCTAATCTGCAAAGGGGGTATGTGTGTGTGCCCCCTGCTTGTTTATATACCATATGATCGTGGTGTTGTCCATCTTTATCAGTAGTTGTCCTGGATGAAGTAAGTCCATCAAGGCTGTCAGGGTATTTTGAACAGCTAGCATCTCTTTCTGGTTGATATGTAGATGCATTTGTTTTGGGGTCCATATGGCTTGAATGCATCTTCCCACCACGTGGGCCCCCCCAGGCATAATCTGATGCGTCTGTTGTTAAGTTTTGGCTGGCAGGGGGTAGAGTGAAGGCCCGTCCCATGTTTTGGTGACATGCCTTTACCCACCATAGAAACTCCTGTTGTAGGCAGGGAATGAGAGGAATCATTGTTTCCAGACTGTGAGAATGTTGACTCCATAAACTTTTAAGGTACCACTGAAATTTCCTCATATGCAGTGTTGCATCTGGAATCAGTGGGATGCAGGATGTCATGAAGCCCAGAGCCTGCAGAATTTGTCTTGCAGAAGACTGGGTTTTTGTTGCCATCAGTTTGAAGTAAGTAGTCAGTTGCCTTTGCTTGTCTGGCGTGAGGTAAGCCATCTGGGCAGTTGTATTCAAGCTTGCACCCAGGAATGTTATCTTTTGAGAGGGTACCAGTTGTGATTACTTTTCGTTTATTGTGTACCCTAGGCATGTTAGAAGCCTTTTCACAAATGCCAGGTGTTGAGGAAGAATGTCCTTGTTCTCTGCTTGAATGAGACAGTCAACGAAGTAAGGATATATTTGTATACTTCTTAGTCTGCAAAATGCAATTATTGGTGCCAGACACTTTGTAAAGACCCTGGGCGCAGTAGATACGCCAAAGGACAGTGCAGAGAATTGGTAATGCATTAAGCCAGCCTTGAATCTGAGGTATCTTCTGCACGACCGCCTTATTGGGACATGCAGGTATATCTCTTTTAGGTCTAATGTCACCAGCCAAGCATTATTGCCCAGCATGGGCAGAAGCTGCTTCAAAGTCAGCATTTTGAATTTTGGAATGTCCAGATATGTGTTCAAAATCGATAAATCCAGTATTGGCAGCCAGGCCTTGTCCTTTCTGGGTACCAAGAACAGTGTTGAGTAAAAACCTTGACCTTTTTCCAGTTCTGGTACTGGCTGAATGGCCCCCCATATCCCTGAGGGACATAACCTGTTTCTGTGCCTCTGCCCATTGATTTTTGGGCAGATCTGGCCAACTGTTTGCCATTGGCAGAGTATGGAAATGGAATCTGTATCCCTGTGATACTATGTTTAGCACCCACTTGTCCTGGGTTACTAACTCCCAATTTTAAGCAAAAAATGCTAATTTTCCCCCCTAAAGGTGCTGCCAAAAGATAAGTGCTTGGTGTAGGTAGACGGAAGTCATTGGGACTGTTTTCTGTAGATTTGCGCTTTATCTCCTCCAGATTTTGAGGTAGAAGCGCCCCACTGTTTTGACCTGTATGAATCTTGTGCCTGGTATCTGGAACCCTTAGGGTGTCTAGATTTGCCCCTTTGAGCTCTGTCTGACACAGGAAAGGACCATATTTTTGTAGGCCAGTGTCTACTGAATCCTGGTGGCTGCACTTGTAAGAAGTCTTTTACAGTTTGCATAGACTTAGCTTTGTCTTCCATTTTCTTTAAAACCTCTTCTGCCTTAATACCAAACAGAGTAAAATGCTGTAAAGGTGCATCTAGTAATTTAGCTTTAACATAATCAGGCAAATTTTGTTCCTTTAGCCAGGCATGCCTCCTAATCACAGATCCAGTAACTGCGGCCCTGCAGGAGGCCTCTATGGAATCAAAACCACATTGCAAAATATGCTTTCCAACCTGTTCAGCTGCGTGCAATAATTCCTGCAATTCTTTATTTTCTGCACATTCAGAAATCATCATAATTTTCTGTTTCAGCAATCCCATAACATGTTGTTGATACTTGAGCATATGAAACTGGCAGTTTAAGGCCATAATTCCCAAGGTTGCAGATGTACAAACCTTTTTTCCCCATCTATCCAGTGCCCATGAATCTCTGTCAGAGGGGGTAGGATTTTTTGCTGTTGAGGCCTTAACTCCCTTTGGACCCTGTGAAATAGTTTTAGGGTCAGCAGCAGGGTTTCTAAATAAACTAAATTGTGTGTCAGGGACCCTGTAATATCTGTCAGTCTTGCTGGGAGTCGGAGGTAAGGAGTCAGGGGTCAAGCTTGACTCCGAAAACACATCATCCACAATGTCTAAAACGGGATATGGCTAAAGGCCTGTGCTGAGGGAGAAGAAGGAAATCCCTGAGCCTCTTTTTTTGTTTCTGAGAAATCTTGACTCTCCCAGTGAAAATGCTCCCTCAAAGTATGCAAGGGTTCTCCAAATGAATAATCCTCAGGAGGTGATGCAGATGGTATAAACTTCTCTGCAAGATAATTCCTGATCAGAAGAGGAATCAGAAGAAACAGAAACCTGATCTGAAGATTCATAATCAGTGTCTTGCCTAGGCCTCTTATCTGGAGGGGGATGGGAACTCCTGATCAAGGTAATAAGGTCTTTAGCCATTTTGATAATTTGTTTTTTAGGCATAGAGGCCTGTGCACGTGGTTCATGCGTCAGTTTTTTAGTTTTAGAAGTTGATTTTGTCTTTGGTTTTACAGCTGTCGTTGGTTTGATATAAAAATGTTGAAGCCCGAATACACCCTCAGAAGCTGGTGCCTGCTTAGCGGCTCCGGACCCATCCTTGGGAGAATACTTTGAGTATCTCACGGCATGCCAGACTCCACATGGGTGTCGGTAGGGGCCTGCTACTCGAAAGTAGCGGGTATCAGGGGCTGTGAAAGCGCCTCACTCAGTACCGGCGAACCAGCGACTGGCTTACGAGAAGCTTCATCGTCGGTTTTGCACCTCGACTGTCTCTCTCTGTCCTTTTATTTGTGTTTTTTATGTACTCCAGTAGTCGGATTGCTATACAAAGACATTTCTGGGTAGTTAAATCTGTTTCCAAAATATTTTGAGGCAAAAATATACTGACGCTTAATAGTGCGTTGGTTAAAGCTAGCACAAAACCGACAGCCAGGCATTTTGTGATCAGGGCCTAGGCAAGGAATACAGTATAAATGGAAATCCTTATGAGGTATTTGCTTCTCACAAGTAATACAATTATTAACTTTTTCTGACAGTGGAATGGAGCAAGAAAAAAGTTTCCCCAATGGGGTACTTAGCTTTAGTGAAGACTTCGGTTCTGAAACTCAAACTATAATATTTCAGGAGTCGGCCAACCGGCACTTGCGAAATGCTTCTGCTTTGGGCACCGCGCGGTAAGAAAGACTAGAAAATGGCGTCGGCTGCTTGTTTTATACCCCTGACGACCTGACGTCATGGAAGAGGAGACAGCAACTGATGCAGGACCCAAGACTTTGGAATTCAGGCCAAATGAGGGCAACCTGCCAGCAGATTACCCAAATGTAATGACTGCAACAGTGAAACATGGAGAACATATGGTTTGCTTTGAAATCGCCTTTCCCTCTGCCCCTGCAGCAAATGCCACAAGCAGCTGTTCAGGTTTAGTCCTGTGCAAGTAAAATCAAAGTTGTCTGTGCACATCTAAGGAGTGCAGTATCCATTCCCCTTTGTTCTGTGGATTAGAAAACAAGGTTGGCAAATGAATGGACTGATTAAGAGTCACACTGGATGCTACCTTGGGCTTAAAGGAGGGATTGGTCCTGAGGGGCACCCTGTCCACATGATAGATGATGAAAGGCTTCACTGCCATAAGGGCCTGTAATTCAGACACCCTTCTTGCTGAAGTGATGGCTAAAAGGAAGGCTGTTTTCCAAGAAAGGAATTTTAACCCTGCACTTGCAGCTGGCTCAAAAGGAGGTAGAATGAGTTTTTGCAATACAAGGAGTTGGGGCTCTCCTGGGTGGTCTTAAGTTTTTGGCCCCTCTGAGGAACTGCTTGAGCAGAGGATGAGAGAAGAGGGGTGGTTCTGTGTTGTAATGAGATGAAATGGCTGAGGTATGAATTTTGATGGAGGATAAGGAAAGGCACTTGTGAAGCATCTCAGCTAAGTATTAAAGAATCTGAGGTAAATTGGGCGCTGCTGTGCCCATCCAGAGTGTGGTTCCAGGAAAAGAATCTTTTCCATTTTTCAGCATAAGATTTTTTAGTACTAGGCCTCCTTGCCTCCAGAATGACATCCAACACTTGTTTACTGAGGGATGGTAATGGAGAAATTAGGTAATTAGCCAGGCTGCCAGGTTCAAGGTTTGAAGCTGAGGATGCAGAATCTGGTCCTCCTGCTGGAACAGCAGGGTAGGGGTCTGAGGCAGGTGCCATGGTGCCAGCAGTGACACACTGCGCAAGAAGGGGTACCAGTGTTGGCGTGGCCAGTCTGGTGCAATCAGTATTGTCCTTGGTTTGTCTGGTTTGATCTTTAGTAGTACCTTGGAGAGGAGAGGCAGAGGAGGAAAGGCATAAACTGATAGATTTTTCCAGGTGAAGGACAGGACATCCACTTTCCAAGCTTGTCTGTGGGGATTCCTTGTGCAGAATTAGTCCAATTGGTAGTTCTGGGGGGGAGGCAAACAGGTATATATCTGGGCTCCCCCATTGGTTTATCAACATGTTGAGAGTCTTTGGCTCCAGTTTCCACTCGTGTGGTCCATGAGATTTCTGCTTAGTTCATCTGTCAGTGTATTTTGCTTTCCTGGTAGGAATTGAGCCTGTAGGTGTGCTTGGTAGCTCAAGGCTGTGTACCACAGAGCCATGGCTAGTCTGCAGAGGGGGTATGAGTGGGTTCCCCCCTGCTTGTTTATGTACCACATAACAGTGGTGTTGTCCGTCTTTACCATTAATTGTCCTGGAAGAATGTGATCTTTGAAGGCTGTCAGAGCATTCTGAAAAGCTAACATTTCTTTTTGATTGATATGCAGGTGCATTTGACTTCGGTTCCATTTGCCCTGAATGCACTTCTCTGCCAAGTGAGCCCCCCCATGCATAGTCTGATGTGTCTGTTGTTAGGGTTTGGGTGGCAGGGGGTAGAATGCATGGTAGTCCCTTGTTTTGGTGGCAGGCCCCTGCCCACCAAAGAAACTAACTGTAGGCAAGGTATGATAAGAATCATTGCTTCTAGATCCTGAGAATGTTGACACCACATGCTTTTTAGATACCATTGTAGTTTCCTCATATGCAATCTTGCATATGGAATTACGAGAATGCAGGAAGCCATGAACCCCAAGGCTTGCAGTATTTGTCTTGCAGATAGCAGGGATTTTGTGGCCATTAGTTTGAAGTAAGCTGTCAAATTAATTTGTTTCTCTGGCGTGAGGAAAGCCATCTGGGAAGTTGTGTTCAAGTTTGTTCCCAGGAATATAATTTGTTGACAGGGTACAAGATGTGATTTATTTTCGTTTATAGTGTACCCCAGACAAGTTAGCACCTTTTGTACAAACACCAGATGATTCAAAAGTATGTCCTGGCTTTCTGCCTGAATTAGACAATTGCCCAGGTATGGGTATATTTGAATATTTCTTTGCCTGCAAAATGCAATGACTGGAGCTAGGCACTTTGTGAATACCCTGGGTGCAGTAGATAAGCCAAAGGGCAGTGCAGAGAACTGATAGTGCATGTAGCCTGCTTTGAAGCATGAGTATCTTCTGCAAGAGTCCCTGATTCATAGGTTCATACTAGGCTATCTGCCCTAGGGCATTTATAAGCCTAGCCAGTGTGTGTTTGGCTTTCGCCACCCATTTTAAATTAATTTTGCTATGCCCTTTTTCGAGGTTAGTATACTGTACCTCTGTCTAACAGTGACACAGAAGTGATACCCGGGGTAAACCTACGATCTCCCATCCACTCATCAAGATTCCTCTTGAAGAGAGTCAATGAGGGACTCTGCCTAATCGGGACTGGGATTTTATTCCAGAGTGAAGGGAGCCTCTGGGTTATGAATCTGTCCCTCCAGCATGTCCTATTTATTTCAGCGCTGAGGTTCAAGTCTCCCTCGAGCGCGTAACTCGATGGGATTTGGATTTTCTGAGGTGCAGCACGTCCATTAATTCCGGGTTGGACATGGCTTTATACGTCAGGAACAGATCACTTCTGAGCAGGCGGTATGCCACTGAGTAGAGCTGGAGTTTCTTTAACTGGGCAGCATATGGCATCTGTTTGAGCCCTTTGATCCTCTTGGTGAGGTACTTTTGGGGTCTTTCCAGTTGCTGCAGGTGTCTGGTAAGGTACATCCCAAAAGGGGCATTGTACTCATTAGGGGCCTGATGAGGGATGAGTAAAGAGGCACGATGACCTCCCCTGTGGTTGTCAAATGAGAGATTGCTATCAACTTGGGTCCCCAGGTCCCTAATTACTTCTTCTGTACTTAATGGATTACCACCTATGTGGTAATTTGTTGGCACTTTGTTTTTGCAAAGGGGATGACTATACACTTTTTGGCGTTTAGCTTGAGGCCATGGCTCTGGCACCAGTTGTCTGTTTCTATGAGGCCCTTTTGGAGGATGCTTGTGTCAGCTGGAGAGTCAATTATGGCACCCAGTTTGCAGTCATCTGCGAACTTGGTCAGCCACAGTCCTTCCGTGTTGGCTTGTACCTCCAAGAAATATATACCGAACAAGAGAGGTCCCAGGACTGAGCCTTGTGGGATGCCACTTGTAACTGGTTTGGAGTCTGACATGGCTCCAGCAATTCTAACCATGTGGGTTCTGTCCTTGAGCCAGTTTGCAACCCATCTAGTGACATAGGGGTTTATATTTAAGCTGCTGAGCTTATCTGTAATGCCCGCGTGGGGTATTGTATCGAAGGCTTTTGCGAGGTCCAGGTAGGCTGTGTGGACCACCTTCCCCTCGTCAATGGCCTTGGTGACTGTTTCAAAGCAAATGACCAGGTTTAAGAGGCAGGATCTGCCCTTAACAAAGCCGAACTGGGTAGGATCCAGTGTCTGTAGGTCCACAATATCTAGTCAGGCTTATGGGGCGATAGTTTCCAGGATCCGTTGAGGCACAACCTTTGTGGAGAGGGACCACTGTTGCTGTATGCCACTCTTTAGGTACATATCCTGTAGTAAGGCTGAGATTGATCTGTAGTTTTATGTTTGGGTTTAGCTCTTCTTGGAGTTCATGTAGGACGCAGCCCGGGACACCGTCTGGTCCCATTGATGCTGTGTTTTTTGATTTGGAGAGGGCGGCTCTTATCTGAGATGTCAGGGGGGCAGCACCCTGCTGGGATAGATATTTGCCCTTTTGGTGGGGAGGGGGAGTTTGCGCTGAACCTGTCAGCTAGGATGTTGGCAATGTCTGTGGGTTTGGTGTATTTTTTGCCATTTTGGACTAATTCTGAGCATATCTGGGAATTCTCACCCAGGTTCCTAACATAACTAAAGAAAGGCTTGTGATTATCCTTAGTGTCCTGTGCAATTTTTCTCTCGAAGCTGGCCTTAGACGATTTTATGAGTGCCCATAGTTTTTTGCTAATACTGATCAAAGATGCCTTCCCTTTTTGGGATTTTGCTCTATCATGTAGTAGCTTCCTCCTCCTATTGTATAATTTGTTTATGGCTGGGGTCCACCAGACAGGACGTCTGCCTTTGGAGGATTGGGTCTTGGTTTTATTTGGGATTGCATGATCCATGCATTCCTGAAGGTGTTCATAGAATGCGTTTATAAAGGATTCTGTGGTCTGGGCCGTATTTTCCACAGGCCCGGGGGCTTTGAAGGATTCCACTTCGGTTTTGAGGAGTGTGAAATTTGCTTTAGAGAAGTGATTGGGATGTGCAGGTAGACTTCCTTTAAATCCAGTGTCGCCAACCAGGCATCCTTGCCTAGCATAGTAAGCAACTGGTGAGGAGTTAGCATCTTGAATTTTGGGATCACCAAAAAGGTGTTTAGGATAAAAAGGTCCAGGATAGGACGCCATGCATTGTCTTATCTGGGTGCCAGGAAAAGTCTTGAGTCGAAACCTTGTCCCCTTTCCTCTTCTGGGACAGTTTGCATAGCCCTTATACTTAAGAGAGAGAGTACTTGCTTTTGAGCCTCTGCTCACTGATTTGGGGAGTAGATCTGGCCAACCGTTTGGGGTTGGCAACGTGTGGAAGTGGAATCTGTATCCTTGGGAAACTATATTTAAAACTCATTTGTCCTGGATAATAGGTTCCCAGTCTTTTGCCTGCAGAGCAATCTTTCCCCCTAAAGGAGCAATCAGTTGAGAAGGGCTTGGACGTTTTAAAGTTAAGGCATTGAGACAGTTTACCATGGGGGGAGTCTTACTACTCCCTGATTTGGAACTGGGAGCCCCCCACTGCTTAGTCCTGTGCATACCTTGGGACTGAAGCCTGGGAGTTCTGCTGGTTCTGGGTTTGGACTGAGAAGGCCTGGAAGAGGTAGGAAAGGACCAATTCTTCGAGGGCCAATGCCTACTACATCTTGGAGACTGTACTTGTGGGAAATCTTTATCAGCTTTTTCCTCCATCTTTTTAAGTACTACTTCTGCTTTGTTGCCAAACAGGCAGTCCTGATTTAAGGGCACATCCAGCAATTTAGCTTTAACATGATCTGGCAAAGATTGCACCTTAAGCCAAGCATGCCTTCTAAGTACAGACCCAGAGACAGCAGCCCTGCAAGATGCCTCTAGTGAATCAAAACCACATTGCAAAGTATGTTTTCCAACTTGTTCAGCAGAATGCATTAAATCCTTTCAATCCTTATTTTCAGCACAGTCAGGAATCAACATCATTTTCTGTTTAAGCAATCCAATAATATGCTGCTGATACTTTTAACATATGAAACTGGAAGTTTAAGGCCCTAATGGCCAAGGTTGCAGAAGTGTATACCTTCTTACCCCATCTATTCAGCGTCCTGGAATCTCTATCAGAGGGGGTACGGTTTTTGGAAGTAGTAGCCTTAATGCCCTTGGGTCCCTGTGAAATGGTTTCAGGATCCGCAGTAGGATTTTTAAAAAGGAACTTGTGAGAGTCAGGAACCCTGTAATATCTATCAGGTTTTCTGGGAGCAGGAGGTAAGGAGTCAGGGGCCAAGCTAGATTCCAAAAAGGCATCATCAATAATGTCCAGTACAGGGGGGATAGCTAAAGGCCTGTGTTGGGGCAGGAGTAAGAAATCCCTAAGCCTCTTTTTAGAAACAAGAGTAATCCTGGCTTTCCCAGCGAAAATGTTCCCTAAGAGTATGCAATGTTTCACCAAAAGAGAAATCTTCTGGAGGGGAAGCAGAGTGAATGGAGTCCTCAGCATCAGAATCCTCATAGGTCGATAAAGGTAAATCCTGGTCATCCGAGGAAACAGAAATTTCAGAATCCTATCATAAGCAAATTCAGTCCTAGGTCTCTTAGAGGGGGAAGGTTGGCTTCCACTGATTAAAGTAATAAGGTCTTCAGCCATTCTTATCATTTGTTTTTTAGGCATAGAGGCCTGACCATGCGGTCTGGGCGTTGGTTTTCTGGGCATGGATCAAGTTTTAGGCCTTGAAAAAGAAGATGACGTTGGTTTAATATGCAAGTCAGTAGGCCTGAATACACCCTCATAAGCAGGTGCCTGCACAGCGGCTACAGACCCATCCAAGGTAGAGACATCCGCAGGTTCTACAGTTGAAGCATCTCGAAGCATACCGGACTCCGAATGGGTCTCAGTAGAGGCATGCAAATCTGAAGTAGCGGGTATCAGGGGCTGCGAAAGCACCTCACTGAGTACCGGCGAACTGGCGACTAGCTTAAGAGAAGCATCGTTGGCAGCTATGGACCTAGTCGGCCTGTCTCTGTCCTTATCTTTGCATTTTTTTGGAATGTCGGTAGTCTGGTGGCTTACCAAAGCCATATCTGGGTAACTGAACTGAGTACGAAAATATTTAGAAGCATAAACTATACCAACGACAAATAGTTTGCTGTTTAAATAAGGCACAGAACTGACAGCGAGGTACGTCGTGGTCAGGGCCTAGGCAAGGAATACAGTACGAATGAAAATCTTTATGAGGTATTTGCTTTCTGCAAGAAATACAATTATTGGCTTTTACTGACATCAGTTTAGAGCAAGAAAAAGTCTCCCCAATAGGGTACTTAGCTTTAGTTGAAGACTTTGGTTCTGAAACTTGAAAATGAAAATTTCAGGAGTCGGCCGACCAGCAGTTACGAACTGCTTCTTCTTTGGGCACCGCACGACAAGAAAGACTGATGTAATGGCGTCAGCTGCATGCTTTATACCCCTGACTACCTGAAGTCATGGAAGATGAGACAGCAACCAACGCAGGACCCAAGACTTTCATAATCAGGGCGACTGAGGGCTACTGCAAGCAGATAACCCAAATGTGATGACTGCAACAGTGAAACACGAAGAACATCACAAGGATGGCCTTGAGAAACTTTGTCCGACTAAATCCACCAAAGTAGGTAGCCTCTGCATATTTGTGTAAGTTTGACTGGTGAAGACAAGCGATGGTGAAGAACTGACCACTAAACAGCAAAAGTCCATTGAAAAATGTACATATAAAAGCAAGCCATGAGCACCAAGGTTATGGCAACTGCCATTGACCCTAAAGTCTGAAGGATCAGTCTGGCTGGAGGAGAAGGGTGTGAGATACCTTGTTCCACCTGATACCTGATGGTCCGTACTCTGTTTGGCGGAAGGGAGACTATCTGACCAGCTATGTCCAAATAAGCAACTATGAACTCCAGGCTCTAAATGGGTTGAGGATGTGACTTGCACAGGCTGACTGAAATGCCTGGGGACTGACATAACTGCAGCAAGTAATCCCAGGATTTATTAAGGAGATGCCTGGTTAGAGTGTTAAGCAGCCAGTCATCTAGGTATGGAATCACTTGGAAATCTAGCAGTCTCAAGTGAACTGCTACCACTGCCATACATTTGGTAAACACCCTGGGGGATGTAGTGAGACCAAAGGGCAGAGATCTGAAATGATTGCGACTGGCCTCCAGCCAAAAGCACAGGCATCTTCGAGAGCTTCTGTTCACCTTGATGTGATGAATGTTCTCCATTGATCTTCAGGATACATACTAATTGTCCTTCCACAGAAATGGCAGAATGGGCTGAAACATGGCCATTTGGAACTTTTAAGTTCTTTACACACTGATTCAGCTTGCTGAGGTCCAGAATTGGTCGCAGTTCCCTTGTTTTCTTTGGCACTAAAAAGAATCTTGAGTAGGTTCTGAATCCTTTCTTGTCTGGTGGGACCGCCTGCATGACTATTTTGTCTATTGTTTCTGAATTTCTAGAGCTGCTGCCTTCCTTCTGCCTAGGTGGAATGCTGGGGAGCTTTTTTATTTTGTATGGGGGAATTTGTGAAAATGGTATGAAATAGCCTCTGGATACGATTTTCAACACCCAAGTATCTTTTGTGATTGATGATCAGGTGTCTGGATGCAGAGACAAGCACCCCCCCTGACTGCCTCCAGAGATGAGCAGGTGACAATCTTTCATTAGGGCTGAAAGGGTTTATCTGAGAATGAGTCTTGGAAACCCTGATTTTGTGGGCCTCCTCTGGTCTGAGGATAACTCTTTCCATTAGAACTCTCCCCTCTGCCTCAGGGGAAATACCCTCTTGTGAGCCTTTCCTGCCACCTCACAGATTTCTAAAAAAGGATCTCTGAGGGGTAGAAAAATGGATGCCCGTAGCAGACAAGGCCTTTCCATTTTGCTCATTCCAAGAAAGCACTTCCTTAATAGTGGGGTCAAACAAGGATGATCCATCAAAATGATCACTGATGAATGAAGACTTGAAGGCCTCCACAAAATGACACGTCATCCTCCATGCATGTCTTCTTACAGCTATGTCTGAACCCGCTATCCATGAGGTACCCTCAAGCAGCATATGAAATTAACCTCCTGCAAGCATTACAGATGGACAGAACAGTGCCAGCTGTGAAGAAAGCTTCTTGTGGTCCTCCACTGACAAGGGCACAGAAAGGGATTGGAAAGCTCTTTATTCAAATCCCTTTGCAGCCTGCTGAAATGTGCCAAATTGTCCACTGACTGTAAGCAAAGGTCACTGAGGTATAAATGCTCTTCCCAAATAATTCCAATGCCCTACAATCTCTGTCAGGGGGATGGACAGAGGAGCTCTGCTCCGCCAGCTCTTTCTTAGTGGCTGTTGTAACAACCATGGCATCAATGGGGACCCCCTTGCTCCAGTACGGCATGTCTTTAGGATGGGCAAAGAACTTATCAGGATGGCAAGGAATGGGTTCTACAGTATCTGGTTCCTTCCATGCCCAGTGAAAGACTAGATCTATAAGCTCATCAGCTGGGAGAATCACCCAAGACGTAGAGGAGCTGAATCCAAAAGCTTCCAGGAACACTGACTCCTCCTGGGAAGAAGGATCGGAGGACCAACAACTTTTCTGCAGGAGGATTTCCAAGATGTCTTTGAAGAAGACATCATCTGGTGTAGACCCTGTGGACCCCTCCCAATCATCTAAGTCACAGCCTTCTGTGAATGACTCCTGAGTGGAGTCTATGTGCCTTCTTTTGCACATCCTCTTGTGGGGGAATCTTCTCAGTGGGATGGTATGGAGATGTGTCTGAAGAGAGAGCAAAGTCCTCCAAGGAGACTGTCGGGACTCTCAATATGGCTGGCTGTCCCTGTGTGATAGGTCTGTGATGATCAGAGCTTGGACCCAGTGGTGGCAGGGCTGTAGGATCCGAAGAAGAAAGAGTAGCAGTGTCCTCAGATGAGAGAAGATCCTCTCCACCACCTTGAAAGCTGAAGGACTGGGAGAAGCTGTAGCTGGGTGCACCAGCACCGAAGCACTAGATGCTACCATGCCCCGACCTTGCCCAGATCCTTGCCTTGAAGGGGAAGTCGGACCCCAGCTGTCCAACACCGAAGTCCTGAAAAAGATGGTAACAAACCTTTTAGGATTAGGTTTTTTTACAGTTATTGCTAAATGCCCTAGAACTGAAGCCAGCACAGAATGAAAATTCAGTATTTAAATGGGATGCACCCAGACAATAAACACACTCCCTGTGGGTATCAGAAATAAGGATCTTGTGGCCACAGGAAGTGCATTTCTTAAACCCAGTGGGTTTGTCAGCCATAGCAACAATAAAGAATGCAAATGATTATTTCTAAAGCTATAGATTACTTTTTTTTTTTTTTTTTAAATTACCCTCTGAAGGGTATGAAGAAGCAGAGAGAGAAAGAAAAGGGAGTACCGACAATGGTATGGAGAACTACCTAAGGTACAAACAGGAGAGAAGAAATTGCAACCCTAGCACTAAAGAAACCAAAAATCTAAGGTAAGGGAGGAAGATTAAAAAAGAAAGTTGTAGAAGAATTACAAAAGAAATTGCACTCATTGCAAAAACACTATAGCCCAAAGCTCTGTGAGAAGGATCCACATCTGAAGTGATAAAGCAGCAAATGACATCTGAGGTACTGTAGGGTTACAGGGGCATTATGGGTAAAGACAGGTGCTCAATAGTTGGATCCGAGAGTCTAGTAAATGCGTCCAAGCCAGATTAGAGGACAGATCAGAGAACTGTCAGTTGAGGAATGAATGAAAAGGATCATATGCTTACACTTAAAACAGCAATTTAAAAACGAACTTTATAGCTGACACTGATGTCTCATGGCAGCCTCAAAAACAGCAAAAGCTAGCAGAAAATTAAAAACAGTTCTCTCAAAAAGTACTTTTTTGTTAAAAAAATTTAATATTTTTGGAAGGTTTTCCCAAAGGGAACTTGCCCGGCAATGGAAAAAACACTAGATGACCTCTGAAAGCTGATAAGAGGTGTGCTCTTCAGCAGCAGGAAAGCTTATTGCCCAAACCCCTGATTTTCTGCAGCTGTGCTCAAGTTGTCAATGGTCCTGGGTGCATGGCTGCTCCCTTTAAGTTATGGAAGTTGGCTGGCTGTTATACCTTGTGGGGGATACAACTCAAATAGTTAAGGCTATTGCAACTGTGAACAAATGATGAACATCTGGTAAGCTCAGGCGGTAGCAGTACTCTCCTAGTGAGCTGCACAATGTTCCATTATGTGCTATGCAGGATGTGCGTATTCCAGTGTATGGGAGCTTCTATGAAAAAAATGCTCAACCAAAAAAAAAAAATGAATGCAATCACACATGCACAAATAAGGGTTTCCAATACTGTATCTGAAGCAACACTAGATTTCATGGGTAAAACATACAATAAGCAGCTTGAACATATAGTAATTAAATCTAGAAACAATGCTATCAGTTTCTATAAGTTGAGAATCTTGATAATTTACACCCATCTCCTGAAGAACAGAAAGCAACCGTTTTACATCTGCCTGGAAGATGATCACGAATATAAGAATATTTAAAATTAACAGCGAAGTCACTAAAACAGGGTAGCCAAACCCACAGCCTACAGGCCATAATCCGGACTATCAGAGGATGTTTTGTGGCCTGCCAAGCTAGGAGAACAATTTCTACATATATGACTTGAAGCTAGGAATTATTGGATGCAACAATCCACATTTCTTAGTACTAAAAGAAAAACATGGAAATTATTCTACTAGCTTGGGTGCTACCGATACATACAGTGAGCTGAAGCTCAAAGGCAACCTTACATTCCAGTACGGTGACAGGTTCATACTGTATAGGCAGCTTAAATAAGGACAGGTATGCAGATGTTATTTGTAGCCAGTGATTAAAAAAAAAAAAAAACAGTGGGCAGTGTATACTGTTAAGTTTATTATGACAATCATGGCAACAGTGGTGAGGAATACTGTAGTAGGAATTTAAAGAACATTACTGTGGACATTATTTCCATCACTTCCTGGTGTTCATATGCCACATGTTATCACTACAAGTGCCCATCTCTCTGTCCATCTCGTCTGAAAGGCACTCTATAGATGAAGGCAAATGGCAGTTACACTGCTTGCTTGTTGTGTGACCGCAACCAGATGAAGTACAGTATTGTGAAAATTAATTTATTTCACTTTCTTCACAACATAATCCCAAAGGAGAGCACAGAAGGTGCCTACCCTTTAGCAAAATGACAGAGCGGGCTTAGTGTGAAAGAATAAGCAATTACATGACCGCTATTAAACGATTACTGACAATGACATGGTTTGTCAAGGGGCACCATCTGTGTCTATTAGCAAGCAAATGAAATATACTGCTATGGTCTTTCACATTCCTCACAGTCAAACCTCACAGATGTACAAGAAAGATGACTATATTCTGGGAATGAGTATTAAGAGGCACACTCGCTATAACAGTACAAGTCATTTAGCTCTCACTGTTACATGACCACTGATATGGCATGGGGGAAGTGAATATAACATAAGGAAGATGAAATACATTGCTGTGTCCATTACTAATTTTGTTTTCTTAATGAATTTTGTGTGAAACCAAAGTACAACATCATGCTCACTGTGAAGTAATCATTTATATGGCACTGGTGGGACAGGGTATGCCTCTGAGTGCAGCAAGCTGAAGTACATTACTTTGGCCATTACATTTGTAACTTTCTTCACAGTCAAATATTTCGCCATGACAGTATGTGTGTGAAAAGAGCTGACTTTTGTGTTAGTTGTAATTTTAGAAACACAGTGAAGACACAATCCATGTTTTGGCTTTCAACTTGTTAACTTTTTATTATTGTTTCACATCTTTCATTAAACAATTATTTTCATAGTTAGTTCACAGCAAACATTGTACTTTTTCCTCATATGGACAAGTATGCAATTCATAATATTATAAATACATTTTAGTTTTATGAAAAGCAAACTAAAACAGTACCTCTCTGTCCCTGAAAGTGATGTCCTCCAGCATCTGAAATGTCATTACAGAAAAAAAAGCATTATAAGAAATTCAAAAATCAGTTGTGCATCTACTGTATTTCACCACCTGTAAGTTTAAACAGAAGCATAACATAACTATTATGATTTCTAATTAAAACTGTCAAAGTGTTTCACAGCTGTAGCCCTCTACTGATAAACTCCCAAAACTTTCTGATGGTTTGTCTGCACCCAGAAAGTCAGAGAATATCGAGTCTGGGCTTTGCAAAATGGATGGAAAAGTCTACACTACAATTAAGTATTTTTGAACACTAAAAATCTTACAAAAACTTATTTTTAGCATAACATGCTGTGCAACCTGCGTGCATCATGCACTTGTTATTTTGGCAGCAATTACTAATACAACCATTTTATGATTAAACATACCACGCTCAAGCCAGCCTCATGTGAGAGGCATAGTGCTTAAATTCAATTATCAATAACTTATCCTGGTTCATCATACAAATTCAAGCATTACATTCAGTTTATTTTATGTTCTTTGCAATTGTTTTTTGTGGTAGAGCACTGATTTTTATAGATCTTTTTTACACTCAGCCCGGGAGCAGTGTCTGGTTAAGTGACTTGCTCAGAGTCACACAGTTAGGCAACAGAAGCTGAGGGAATCAATCCTTGAACTTCTGGACCACAGGAAACAGCTTGTTAACAGCTCCGATTTCTCACCTTGTACTGGAGTCTACTTTATTAAACAAATACAGATTTTGTTTTTTTTGTTCCATGTTTATCATCTTCAAGCTCATATTCTAATACAACATCCCATATGGCTATTTAATACGAAACTGTTTCTGATCTTGTTCTCACTGCTGCAATTTTAATCTCTGTAATAATTCTTCACCTCTATTACGTCCGGATTGCCTTCGGTTTTCCAATTTCTTGTTACAGCTTTCTTAGCCACTATCAATATGAAAGATAGCAACACTTTAACTTACTTGGTACTTGTTATTTTACACCATCTCAACAAAAATATCTCTATACTTCTCTTACAATTGTTTTGAATATTTCAAGTCAGTTTTGTAACGAAGCAACACTTACATTCCCAGTATATATGCTTCCAAGTTTGTGGCTTTCGGCTTTTCCCGGTTAGGGGTCGCCACAGCGGAACTCCAGTCCGCTAATGATTGGCAGTAGAGTTTTACGTGCTGGCTTGCCGGGCCTAATGCACAACCTTCAACGAAGGAACGCCCGTTCACGCATGTCGCCACACAGAAGACGCTCTAACTGAGAATCGAACAGGCAATGTCTAACTGTGAGGCGACAACGCTACCGCAGCACCACCACCGCAGTATATGCTTCCAAGTACCTTTTCTAAATTATCACATCTTCAATATATGCCTCGTCTGCAGGAACATTTTTTCAAGTCTCACAGGAACATAGAAATATTTCTTTAAACATTTCCATGCAAAAATTCTAAATTTTCTCAATATAGTTGCACGTCTAGGATTAACACATTCTCCTCCACTGCTCATATGCAATAACTTTAGTCATTCTCTCCATGTTATTTTTACCTATGTGCTGCATTGTTTTCTCAAATCTAGTATTGTCTTGCATGTTTTACCTATTACTTTCTTCTGGTCTACCTTTTCTGTTCTAGACTCCCATTATAAAATCTTTTTTAGTAGTTTAACAAAATGACTTTACATATTCTGCATATCTTCCTCTGACTGCCTAACATTAGACCTGTATATGCAAGCTAACTTGAGTTAAATAACCTAAAAAATTGTCTACAGCTTACTTATTACCTCATCTTTTATCATCCAATACCAAAATATTGGTTCTTTGTTCTTTTTTCTCCAAATGATGATGCCATTCTTTCCTATACATTTGTTGTTACTACATATAGTAAAAACTACTAGTGATATTATATTATTCCAGGGTTTAACTTCCTTTACAGACATGCTTAACACCTGCATGCATATCTTGCTGTACAAAATGTTTTTGTCATTGCACTCTTTCTCTTTTGTTATCAATATATATATATATATATATATATATATATATATATATATATATATATATATATATATATATAATTCTGGGCTGCATAAAGAACTAGTGGGACCAAGACATCTTAATCAACTGTATCTATTTCCATAGTCTTATCTTACTTATAATCATTTAAATAGTTTTTTGTCTCACTTCCTTAGCTGCTTGCTCAACATCCTGTTTCAATCAAATCCCCAAGTGTCTCATCCTACCATGACCACAGAAAAAGGAGAAATTATGTAAAAAAAAAAATCATATGTTGGGCACAGGTTATTACTATACCATTTGTTTTTGCTTCATTTACTTTACAGAGAGTCATAGGTTTAAGGTATGTACTATGCTAGCTGCACTTCATGGTCATTTTAAGCCTAGACATTTTCCTTTTTATGCTCAAAATAACCTATCCCATTTGGTTATAGACTGGTCTTACATATGCCATGGTTGATAATTATATATTACTTCTAATGAGAATAACTGGAATCATACCACAGACAACTGGAGGGGGTCCATGCATGTGATAAAGCATTTAGGTGCTGCCTCGGGTTAATTAGTAGTACTGGGGGCAGTCCTGGAGTAAATTAATCAAATAGTTATTTCTTGTCTAGAGCATACTATCCTCGATGATTTTTTGGTGTTCATCATAATGCAATTCACATTTTAAGACTATTTCACCCTTTGCCATCATAAACGTTTATCACTTTTTAAATAGTGCCTTCACTCACTGTTCTCAGAGCATTGTCTTTTGTAGTCTTCTACTTTTTTGAAAACACATCCATCTCTTTTGTTTTATCCATCATTTCCTTTTGAATAACAGGAAAGGACTTTGCAGTAAATCTCCCCCTTGAAGTGTCCATCGTTTTTTTTTTTTTGTACCTTTTGACTGTTTGCTTCTTCTCCTGCCTTCTGCTATTGTCTTCTCTCTTCTTCTTCATCCTGTGCCTGGCAAGTGTCTGTGTAGGCTTTTAATCCAACTAGACAGAAAACCTCTACAGTCTGAAGTAAAGCCAGATGCAATCATGTAAAACAAAGTTTCAATTCTCTGCAGAGTATTATAGAAGAAGAAGAAAAGCTTGTCTGCAGGTTTGTGTCTGTGTTGAAAAGTCATTATCTGTGTAAACCCTTGTGTCTCAAAACTTTATGATTCTCCCTACCTTCAGGAAAAATAGAAATAATTCTCTTCTTTAGTTGATAGGTCTGCAGTTCAATTACTAACGGTCTTGGCTGTTTTCTCAGTCTCACACTGACATTATTTCCTCTGAATGCCATTTCTGTTTTAATATTAACAAGAGACAGTCCAATCTGCATGCTGAGGTATTTTCTCACAACATGTTTACAGCTGTTCCTGTCAGGTTTTTTTATTTGCTTTTTTTTGGTACTGCTGTAAACCTCAAGTTGTATACGTGTGACCTGCCTTCAAGTTCATTTCATCTCCCTGCCATTTATTCACATTTTAATTGCTGTTCCAGCATGTGTTTCTTTCATTTCCTTTTTTTGGCAGTTTGCATATGTAGTATTTTCACTGAATGCTGGTCAAAACATAGTCTCTATTTCCTGCACCCTTCTGTTATATGTCTATGGAACACTTATCTTGAAAATCTCAGAATGTACTTCGTCACTCTCTCTCCAAGGTGACTTTAAGAGTTGTCTCCTTCTGTTGACATTACTATCTGCTTTTCCCAACTCTGCTCCTCCACACCATTTTCAGTCGCCTTCTGAATTTCCATAGTTTCTCTCCCTCTTTTCCTTGTTGAACTTCTTGATGTTATAGACTCTTCAGTTAGAAACTTCTGTTAACAATTTACAGTAGTTTACAGGTTCTTACTGCAATGTCCAGATAATATCCCACCGAACTGCCAACAATAATGTGACATCTCCCACTATCCTGGGTCAGTTACTAAGGAGCTTCAATCCTCCCTACTGACGCCAATGTGAGAATGTCACTTAAACAGGAGTAATATTCATAATTTTCCCCTAAAAGCACAACAGGAACATGCTCTATAACCTTGGGACTGGACTGAATACTTCTGCACACCCCTAATGTAGCTCCTTATTATACACTTCAGATGCAATGTGTCCCAGTTTAAGATCTCCAATACAGTCACACATAAATAAATTCAATCTCACACAACCAAACACTTCTGGAAAAGCCCGACACAGACTTCCAGCGGTCTCCCTTTTCCAAAATAATATGGTAATGCTGCCACCAATCAGAGTGCCTTCTAGCCCTTTTAAAGGAGTGTTCAACTGCGAAACTTAAATATAAAAACAAATAGTAGCAAATGCCCTAAGCAGCCAAACTTTCGGAGTGGCCCTGGAAGTTATCAAGGCAAATATAAGCACTCTCCAATCACTAAAGAAAACAATGAGCGGCCAACGATAATACAAGTTAATAAAAATATTTGATAATGAGTAAAATGATTAAAAAATATAAAACAGCAGAGTAGAAGAGACAGCATCCGACACAGGACCCAAGACTTTGATATTCAGGCCGGCTGAGGGCAGGCAGATCATAATGACTGCAACAGTGAAACATGAAGAAAGTACAGTTTTGTACCTACCATAAATGTAGATGTCCGAACTGGATAGCATCTGCAGTCATAACAAATGGGTTGTCCTGTCGTCAGGCAGCCCTTCGGTCGGCCGGATTCCAAAGTCTGGGTCCGGCTTCGGCTGATGTCGCACTTCACCCGACGTCATCTCTGCTGGTCCTCAGTGTTTCTTGCCCCAGATGCCAGTTGCCCTCTTGGAAGGTTAAATTTTGGATAAATGCCAATGTTTCCAAAAAAGTAGAAGGCAAACACAAAAAATAAGCATGTATGTACATATATACAAACAAATACACCATAAGAAACTCCCCCCCAGCTAGCTATTAGGAGGGTAAATACCCTAGGAGTACCACAGAGGGGAAGGAGGGTGGGTAATCCTGACTGCAGATGCTATCCAGTTCGGACATCTACATTTATGGTAGGTACAAAACTGTACTATGTCCTTCATGGATGCATCTGCAGTCATAACAAATGGGTAGAATACCATAGCCAAACTAGGGGTGGAGGAAGAAAGATTATGGTGTAGTTAGGATCCCTTGCAGTACAGCAGTAGCAAACCCTGCTCGATCTCGAGTATAGAGGTAAATTATAATGCTTGGCAAATGTATGCACGGAGGTCCAAGTAGCCGCCTCAATAATGTCCTTGGTTGCCACCGTGAAGAAAGCTGTGGTAGTGGCTGTAGCCCTTGTAGAATGAGGTCTTATGTTCTGTGGAATTGGTTTTCCATGGTAGGAGTAACAGAATCTTATGCAATTTCCTATCCATTTGGAGATTGTCTGTTTGGAAATTGCTTTTCCTTCCTTCCTGTTGCATAAGCTACTAAGAGCTGGTCAGTTTTTCTGTTACTTTTGGTTCTGTCCAGGTAGTAGCGGAACTGCCTATGTACATCCAAGGTATGCAGCAGCCTTTCCTCCCTGTTCTGTGGATTGGGAAAGAAGGTAGGTAGGTGGATTGCCTGGTTTAAAGACACTCTGGATACCACCTTAGGCATAAATGTAGGATTAGTTCTCATGGACACCCTATCTTGATGGAAGATTAGGAAGGGTTGCACTGCCATTAAGGCCTGTAGTTCCGAAACCCTCCTTGCTGAGGTATTTGCCAGCAGGAAAGCAGTTTTCCATGACAGGTGTTGCAGATCTGCTGTTGCTGCTGGTTCAAACGGAGGGAGTGTCAACTTTTCTAGCATAAAGTTCAAGTCCCATGCTGGTAATGGTGGTTTCCTAGGAGGTTTTACATTCTTGATCCCTCTGAGGAACTGTCTGAGTAGAGGATGCGAAAAGACAGGTGTCTCGAAGCTGTATTCTGCTGAAATAGCTGATGCATGTATCTTGATGGAGGAATAGGACAGGCCTGTATGTAGAAGCTCTGCCAAGTACTCCAGAATGTTAGCAATATCTATGTTCGACACATCTTTTCCTCTTTCGGTACTCCAAATGACAAACCTTTTCCATTTTCCTGCATAGTTCCTTCTTGTTGAAGGTCTGCGGGCTTCAAGGATAATGTCTTTAACCCTTTGGGGAAGGTCTGGGTAGGTTGCTGCTATGTGATGTTCCAGGCAGTCAGTTGCAAGGTTTTTAGATTTGGATGCATGATGTTGTTCTGAGTTAACATCAAAGGCATCAGAGGTATTGACCACATTCTCTCCCGAGACATGCTCCTCAGCAATGGGTACCAGTGTTGTCTTGGCCAATTCGGAGCTATCAGGATTATCCTTGGACGTTCCTCTTTGATTTTCAGTAGTACCTTGTGCATCAAGGGAAGAGGTGGAAATGCATATGCTGTCAGACCTTTCCAGCTGAAGGATAGAGAGTCCACCTTCCATGCAAGTGGGTGGAATGTCCTTGTGCAGAATTTTTTGAGCTGGTGATTGAGTGGGGATGCGAATAGGTCTATTTGTGGCATTCCCCATTTCTTTGTGATGGCCTTGAAGATGTCCGGGTGTAGCATCCATTCGTGAGCATCCGAGGTGGTTCTGCTTAACATGTCTGCTAGGGTGTTCTCTTTTCCGCACAAATATTGCCTGTAACTGGATGTTGTAGCTGAGAGCCAGATTCCAAAGGTCCAAAGTCATTCTGCCTAGGGGGTAGGAATGAGTGCCTCCTGTTTGTTGATGTACCACATGACTGTGGTGTTGTCTGTCCTTATCATCAAATGGCCTTCTTTGAGGAATGGTCTGAATTTTGGATTGCCAGTTTTACTGCCAGCATTTCTTTGGTTTATGTGTAGGTGCAGCTGGTCTTGAGTCCACAATCCTTGTATGCATTTGTCCAGCATGTGCGTCCCCATCCTAGGTCTGAGGCGTCCGTTGTGATGGTTTGGCTTGCTCAAAGTTGTGGAAGGGTAAGCCTGGGTTTGACTGGCATGCTTGAGCCCACCATAGGAACTCCTGTTTTAGGCATGGGATTAGTGGGATTTCTGTTTCTAAGCTGTGCCTGTGCTGAGACCATAAATTCTTTAGGTACCACTGTAGCTTTCTCATATGCAGTCTGGCATGTGGGACCAAGATTATGCATGAAGCCATGAAGCCCAAGGCCTGCAGAACTTTTCTTGCTGTTAGTTTGTTCTGCTTTGTTAATGCCAAGAAGTAAAGAGGAAGTTCTTTTGTTTTTCTGCAGTTAGGAATGCCATCTGTTTTACTGTGTCCAATTCCACCAAGAATGTTCTTGTTTGGGATGGTATCAGCCTTGACTTTTGTAAATTGACTGTGTATCCCAGGGCTTGTAGCAAGTAAATGACCCTTTGTAAATCTGTTGTCAGCTTGCTTTTGTTGTCCGCTTGTAACAGGCAGTCGTCCAGGTATGGATAAATTTGGATTCCCTGTAGTCTGCAGTGAGCGATTACTGATGCCAGTCATTTTGTGAATACTCTGGGCGCAGTAGATAAGCCAAAGGGCAATGCTGAGAATTGATAATGCTCTGATCCTGCAAGAAATCTGAGGTATCTTCTGCAATTTGGTCGAATGGGGACGTGCAGGTATGCCTCCTTGATATCTAGAGTTACCAGCCTACACTCCTTGCCCAGCATAAGAAGTTGCTGTAGGGTCAGCATTTTGAATTTTAGGACAATGATGTATGTGTTTAAGACGGACAGGTCGAGAATAGGTCTCCAACTTTCTTTCTTGGTACTAGGAAGAGTCTGAGTAGAATCCTTTGCCCTGTTCTGTTATTGGTACTCTTTCCACAGCTCTCATCTTTGTTAATTTCGCTATCTGCTGTAGAGCTTCTATTTTGATTTGGAGGTAGGTTTGGCATTCCTCTTTACTGGTAAGGTGGAAGTGGAACCGGTAGCCTTGGTCTATGGTTTGCAAAATCCACTTGTCTTTTGTGATATAGTGCCAATTTTTCGAAAATAAGGCTAACTTTCCGCCTAAAGGTGCTGCTATTTGCTCCCTGGTAGGCGGTCAGAGCCAAGTCACTGTGATTGTCCTGTTGCAGTGGCAGTGGTTGTGTCTGTGCCTCGGTTATTGCCTTGCCACTGTCGTCCTCTGTAGGCACCTCCTCTGTATTGATTTCTGCCTCTAGAGCGTCTATTCCTGCCCCTTTGGGATTTTGTGGAGTCTGGAAAGGACCAATTTTTGGCAGGCCAGTTCCTGCTAAACCTTGGGGGCTGAACCTGTAAGAAATCTTTAACTGTTTGTACAGATTTTGCCTTTTCTTCCATTTTCTTCATTACTTGCTGGGCAGGTGTACCAAATAGACTGGCCTTATCCATAGGAGCATCTAACAGTTTTGCTTTAACATGATCCGGTAAGACCTGCTCTTTCAACCATGCATGCCTTCTTATCACTGTGCCAGTCATGGCTGATCTAAATGAAGCCTCCAGTGCATCATAGCCACATTTTAAGGAATGGTTACTAACCTGTTGGATGTTATTCACCATTTCTAATACATATTTCTTATCTAAGGATTCATCAGAGGACAGTTTTTTAGTTAACTGATCAAGCATAAACTCTTGGTATTGGATCATATGAAACTGACAGTTTAAAGCTCTAGCTGAGAGAGTAGCAGAGGTGTAAACTTTTTTCCCCATCTCTAAGGACCTGGATTCCCTTTCAGAAGGAATAGGGTTTTTTGCTGTGGTCGAGGCTACTGCCTTAGGCCCCTGGGATATAGTTTTGGGATCTGCAAGTGGGGCCTATCTTCATAAGTAGAAAAAGGAGCCTCTGGCTGGTCAGAAAAATAGAAATAATTCTCTTCTTTAGTTGATAGGTCTGCAGTTCAATTACTAACGGTCTTGGCTGTTTTCTCAGTCTCACACTGACATTATTTCCTCTGAATGCCATTTCTGTTTTAATATTAACAAGAGACAGTCCAATCTGCATGCTGAGGTATTTTCTCACAACATGTTTACAGCTGTTCTTGTCAGGTTTTTTTTATTTGCTTTTTTTTGGTACTGCTGTAAACCTCAAGTTGTATACGTGTGACCTGCCTTCAAGTTCATTTCATCTCCCTGCCATTTATTCACATTTTAATTGCTGTTCCAGCATGTTTCTTTCATTTCCTTTTTTGGCAGTTTGCATATGTAGTATTTTCTCTGAATGCTGATTAAAACATAGTCTCTATTTCCTGCACCCTTCTGTTATATGTCTATGGAACACTTATCTTGAAAATCTCAGAATGTACTTCGTCACTCTCTCTCCAAGGTGACTTAAGAGTTGTCTCCTTCTGTTGCCATTACTATCTGCTTTTCCCAACTCTGCTCCTCCACACCATTTTCAGTCGCCTTCTGAATTTCCACAGTTTCTCTCACTCTTTTCCTTGTTGAACTTCTTGATGTTATAGACTCTTCAGTTAGAAACTTCTGTTAACAATTTACAGTAGTTTACAGGTTCTTACTGCAATGTCCAGATAATATCCCACCGAACTGCCAACAATAATGTGACATCTCCCACTATCCTGGGTCAAGCACATGAGCCTAATCCTCCCTACTGACTCCAATGTGAGAATGTCACTTAAACAGGAGTAATATTCACAATTTTCCCCTAAAAGCACAACAGGAACATGCTCTATAACCTTGGGACTGGACTGAATACTTCTGCACACCCCTAATGTAGCTCCTTATTATACACTTCAGAGCAATGTGTCCCAGTTTAAGATCTCCAATACAGTCACACATAAATAAATTCAATCTCACACAACCAAACACTTCTGGAAAAGCCCGACATAGACTTCCAGCTGCCCCCTTTTCCAAAATAATATGGTAATGCTGCCACCAATCAGAGTGCCTTCTAGCCCTTTTAAAGGAGTGTTCAACTGCGAAACTTGAATATAAAAACAAATAGTAGCAAATGCCCTAAGCAGCCAAACTTTCGGAGTGGCCCAGGAAGTTATCAAGGCAAATATAAGCACTCTCCAATCACTAAAGAAAACAATGAGCGGCCAACGATAATATAAGTTAATAAAAATATTTGATAATGAGTAAAATGATTAAAAAATATAAAACAGCAGAGTAGAAGAGACAGCATCGGACGCAGGACCCAAGACTTTGATATTCAGGCCGGCTGAGGGCTACCTGCAGGCAGATAACCCAAACGTAATGACTGCAACAGTGAAACATGAAGAACATCAGGAATTCAACCACTTCTCATAAGTTTCAGAACATCTGTAAATACCAGGAAAGCCAACAGGGTAACCTTATGCTGGCTAAACACAATATTTTATTTATCATTTGCTAAGGAAGTTAGTGAACTGCACTCTTAACATTGCTCAGTTATGGGCTCAAAGAGAAGAGAGGACAAACAATAGAGTATGAGCAGAGCAAAGAAGGTTACAGTGTTGTAGAAGAAAAGATTACAACATTGTAAACTCAGTGATAAACATCAAAGACAGTGATTACAGTTTTATATATTTACATGATTTGACAATTTCTACATTGAAAGACAGTACTGAACATTTAGGCAAGACTGCCAAGATGTGAGACTGGATTATCCAGTGTCACAAAAAGAGGTATAAGTGACTTTTTTCCAGAAGGTGTTTCCTTAGTGCAGTTTTGATTGAAATGAGCTTAAAAGTAAAGAGGTATAAAATAAGACATGTGGGTACCAAAATTCAGAGGTTTCTTGCCACAGAAAAAGGAAGGCTAAAGCCCTGCCAACAAAATATGTGCTAGGAGAACAGGGGAAAATATGGACTCTCATCCTGCAATAACAAAAAACAGCAAGGGGGAAGGCAGGTGCAGGGTATTTGACTGCAACAGTGATCTAATGATGAACACAGTATAGTTGCGTAAGTACACTTAAATAACAGTAGATGTTCAAACAGATCACTGTTATAGTAGCCTAAGTTATATGGGACGAACCAAAGCTTAGACAGAAAGGGAGAAAAAGATCAGATTCCAGGAGCCCCTGAAGTACAGTATAGCAAACCCTGGCCTGTCCCTACAGGCAAAGAGGAGCCCTCTAGAAATCTGTACAGAAACAGTTGATTCTGCAGTGTTCTGAGAAAAACAGGTGCAGAAGACCAAACTGATGCCACTAGAATGTTTCTAGAATCCACTCTTTTCCAAAATGAAGCAGAAGAAGTCATAGTCCTGGTAGAATGTGCAATGACTTTGCCTCAAAGTAACTTTCCATGACAGGAATAACAAAACTGAATAGCATGAGATAACTATCTTGAAACAGCCTATTCTGATACTGAATGTCCACTTTTCTTTCATATGAAATGAATAACTGATCAGACTTTGAAATTCTTTGTCCTATCAATGTACTATCCAAATGTTGGTGGGCATCCAGTGTGTGCATAGTTTTATCTCCCTTATGTTTTGGTTTTGAAAAGAATATAGGGAGGTGAATACATCTGCTTAAAATGAACAGTGAAGCCACGTCTGACATAAAAGAAGAATTAATTCTCAAGGACTCAAGGACACCCTATCTTTATGAAAGATAAGGTCGACACACTATAAGCTCTTGCAACTCTGATACCCTTCCTGAAGAGGTCAGAGCAGTGGGTAACACTGTTTTCCATGTAAAAGAAATACAGATGTGCAAAATCTTACCAGAACAGTAGATGTCCTCCTCTTCACTGTTGCAGTATTCTTTACAAAGGGGATTCCATGCCAAGGGTAGAGCAACATCTGGCCAGTATGCCATAACCTTAGATTTTATAGCTGTTGTACATCATATGTATCCTCCCCACTCAAGGTGTAGGTTATAAAGGTGACATACAAACATACATGCCTCATAAATGAAAAGCCCCAGGAAGAACAATTATTCCTAGGAACTAGGAGGAACATGTGCATCCAGAAGAGAAAAAATAAAAGAATTCCAGGCCAAGAAGACAAAAGGAAAAGAGCAGAGTAGAAGGAGGAGGAGGAGGGAGTGAGCAAATACTGCAACAGTTAAGAGAACATCTACGGTTATGGTAAGATTTGACATGATTGTACTATGTTCTTCCATATCACAATTGCAGTATTTTTACAAAAGGGGGAGTACAAGAGCACAAGAAGAAGCATGTGAGAAGAAAAGCACAGATGAGCCCTCTAGAAATCCATACAGAATTACTCTGGCAAAGTTAGCTCTTGTCCTGGAGACAACATCCAATGTATAATGCTTAGTGAAGGTATTAGCAGAAGTCCAAGTAGCAGCCTCAAGGATGGAATTGGTATCCAAACCTTTGAAAAAAAGCACCAGTGAAAGCAACAGCTCTAGTAGAATGAGCCTTTACTGAGGTAGAAAGACATTTTCCGAGAAAGCAATAACAAAAAGAAATGGCAGACTTCCAAGATGTCTGCAAACTGAGTAACAGTTTACTTTCAGCTCTCCCAGTGTGAAAACAGAGACTCCAAACTCATACTTGGGCTAAATTTCATTAACTGGCTAGTAAGTGGACTGCCTAGATGGCAGCAAAAAAGAAATTCCAAGGACATGAAAGAAAATCAATCACAAAAAATTAGGAAAAATACTGACTGGGAAGAATTGTGCAGCTGTCCAGCAAAAAGTGGTGCAAGCCCCTGCTTTGGTCAAGACATAACTTCCAGTAACCTAGACATGACTTCCAGTAACCTAGAGGAAAAAATAAGTCAAATGTACTCAGTGCTGATTAAAATAAACAAAACACTGAAGGAGTACATCACCTCAAATAACAAAAGGCTGGAAAAGACAGATGCTTTAAACAGATAATCAGATGAGATGATAAAATGCAAAAAAGTCAGAGGTCAAATGAAGAAAAATCTGGCTGAATATGAGACTGCTCAAGAAGAGATGTTTTAGAAAATAACAGATGTAGAAGACAAGGCATGTAAGGAAAACTTGAGATTTTCTGCTGTACCACAGAAGCTGGAAGGAACAGACTGTATTAATTTTATGAAAGCACAAATAAGCAATTGGACTAGTATTCCACAGCAGGGGATGTTAACTGAAATGGCTTATTATGTGTATGCTCCAAACCTGACCATGAGAAAGCAACCCAGATCTTTACTAAAGGTACAATCCTACAATCAGAAGTAGATGATTCTGACAAAATTGTGGCAGAAGAACAAAGCAGAGTGTTTGTGGAAGATGTCACTGTATACCAGGCAGAAGAGGTGCAAATTTATTCCACTAATCAGGGAATGTCAAGAGGCAGTAGTGAGGTTCAAGCTGCTGTACCGAGTTATTTTCAGAGTATTCTTTCCTAGCGGGCCAAAATAATTTTTGATGCAGAACATGCTAAGGAGAAAATATAAGTTTTTCAAACAAAAAGTGAGCTGTGAAACGTAAGGAGATTCTGCTTCTTAATCTTCTGGTAATAAAACCCACAGAGAGACTGTGCTAGTGAAACCTTTTTCAATGTTTCAATGGAAAATGCTTGAGACACAGAAAAAGAGCACAAGAGATAACTAGAAGAGCCAAAAATATGTTGGAAATGAAGCAGAGATGGAAATAACAGGGATAAAGCCAGCAACTCAGAAATGGACAAATAAATGTGGGATTACAAAGCATCAATTATATTTGTGAAACACTGCAGAAAAATAAAAACTGGAAATATTGGAATTTATTGACTTTGTTAAACTTGTGGGTGAGTATAAAGCATATCACCTACTTCATATCATTCATGTCTGGAAGAACATTTATGAGTGGGGAAGAGGAAGGAAGGAGTTTAACGAAGTAAAACAAAATTTTGTTCTTAACAGTAGTATTTTGATAATGCATGATATAACCTGCATGCTATAAAAGTAAAGCTTTCTTGGTTATTTTCAACTGTAATGGGGATACAAAAGTAAACAGGTCCCCCTTTTTACTTCTTCCTTTTTCCTTCTTCAGTTTTAAGAAATGTAGGTACTGTAATGTAAAAAAAAAGCCTGGTCAAAAGAGCAGGATACAAGAAAATTTGATGCAATTTTTCTCATTCGAGCATAGAGGCATAACTGGATTGTGGCCATTGGCTTGATCTAGTAACATGTTTTAAGAGAAAGCAAATAAAAACAAACACAGAATATAATAAAACGTTTTCCCCTAGAAAAAAAAATGCTTGTTGAAGCAGCTGTGTTATCTGGTTCTAATATCTCCATGGAGACTCTCTGATAACAAAAACAGAATTATTCTTTCTTTCAATGGCTAAGAGATAAGCATTCAAGTGTTTTCCCAATCTGGAAGACTAGTAAAGATAATACAAAACGAGAGAGCAGTTAGTAGCAGCACAGGCTGTACCATGCATTTTAGCATGGATAACCTTCCTTTTAGGTTAATCCAGTCTGTGAGATTGGCTGTCAGTCTAGGACAATTGTTCCTATTAGGAGGGTAAAACTTGAAGATGTACATAGTTTTTGTGTGTTAGTATTAAGTTAATAGGGGTGTACTGGGCTGTGCATTTTTTTTTAATTTGAGGGCTTTCAATAAAACAAAAAGTTTTGAAAGATATAACATAGGCTCAAATGGATATGATAAGAAGCAACTGTATAATAGATCAACTTGAAAAACATTAGTGTATGCATGAAACACAAAAGCTGGAACTAGACACTTACAAAACTATTCCACATAAAAGATGGGAACAATAACTTTTTAACATAATGACACTTTCTACATTACCTTTAAATATAAATGGTCTCACAGATGCATACAAAAAAGAAATAGTGGTGAATGATATCTAAAAATGTAGTGTGCAAATAGCTATGCATGATAAATTGGATAAAGAAAGGATTTCAGGATGGTTATTCAGTGAAAAACCTTAGACAAAGGAAAAGAGGAGCACTTATATTAATTGCAAGAGGAGATCCAATAGTGATAGAAATGGATAAAAAAGATAATAATGGTAGATTTGTAGCATTAAGGGGCTATTGACAAGGCAGAAGGACTACACTACCATGCATTTTATACTCCACCTAAAAGTGCTGTAATGGAGCTTAAAAAATTCTGAGAGAAATAATCATCTTTCAGCAAGGAATATTACTACTTATAGGAGGACTGTAAGCTGATTTGCAGCAGTGAAGATGTATCTGGAGGCCCATAATGGATAATATAATAAAGGAGGGTAGATTGTTGAAGAAGTTTATGAAAATATTTTGCATGCAACATGGGAATTCAGAAGCAGGAGTCCGGTGTGAATTTGCATATTATTCCCCAAGATACAAAATCTGGGCTAGGCTAGACAGAGTTTATATTTAACAAGAACATATGCATTTAACTGAAAGTTCTGATACACATCCAATAACTATTACAGATCACTAGCCAATAATAACAAAATCAAAATGCAGGGTAATGAAATAAAAATTAGACAATGGCGCATTCCCACTTTTCTGTTGAAAAGAGAGGAATTTAAGAAATGGATAGTGGAAATTATTCAGGAGTTATTAGAGAAGACAGAAATTTCTTCTAAAAATATAGCTAGAGAGTGGAATAAAATTAAAGTGAAATTTAAAAAAGGGTAAAAATACAAGAAAGAGAGATATGGCAAAGAAGTAACAAGAATTACTTAGAGGGGCTGACAAAGGTTAAAGTGTTGCAGAATGGGGAATCTCACAGGACAAGAAAAGGAGCAACTGCAGAATGCTAAAAAGAAAATAAGGGATTACCTTTACCTCAATAACACGCATGAGTTTAGAAAAATTGCTGTTAAGTAATTGTTATTTTGATAACTCCGGCGCACAAAAACATTTAGCACAACAACTCATGCAACAGAAAGTAGAAAGGATTGTAGTTAAGCTCAGGGAATCAGAGTTAAATCCAATAATCTCTCAAAGATTGAAATTCAGGCCATACAGGAATAGGAAAAGAATCATGATTTGGTCATATTACCTGCGGTCAAGGGTGGGGCAGTGGTTGTTATGGACTGGACTCAACATAACATGGAAGCTGACAGACAACTAAGTGATGGTCGATACTATACATGTATGCCATTAGATCCGACTTTTAGTTTTAAAAAAACAAATTGATCAATTTTTGCTGCCAGCCAAGAGTGAGGGAATTATTACAGACACCACTCTTTATCATCTAACAGTGTCTGACCCTATGAGCCAGTACATCTACTTCCTCCCTAAAATACATTTGGATCTTCACCACCCACCTGGTAGACCTATTGTCTCAGGCAGGGGTTCCATTACAGAACCATTCTCACAATTCCTCACAAAATATTTAAAACCACTGTTGACATGGGTTCGGTCCCGAATTCAAGACACTACAGAATTCCTTCAGGTCATCTCTGAGATGCAATTGGAACCAGGTTGGTTACTATATACTCTAGACGTCCCCACATTATATACCAACATTCCTCACTGGGCAAGCTTGGAAGCATTGGAATATTGGCTTTACAAGTCTGAAATGTACCAACCAGGATTCAACACCTATTTTTTGATTTACCTTGCTGAACATGTTCTAACCAAGAACGTATTCTATTATCAAAATAAATGTTAATTGCAAGTTCAGGGTACGGCCATGGGGGGCATCTTTTGCCCCCATATATGCTGATCTTTTTATGGCCCACTTAGAGGAACAACTCATCTATGATAACACACATCACATACACCTAGATGAGACTGACATCTAGAGAAGATATCTAGACGATTGCTGGCTAGTATGGAGATCCAATTCGGAATATCTTATGGAGTTTGTGGGATACTTCAATGAAAACAAATGGGGTATACAATTTACAGCTAATTAAAACACCAACAGCATTACTTTTTTGGATGTCCTAATCACTAGGAATAGGGATCACACCCTGTCATCTGAGGTTTACCACGAATATCCTCAATACACCTCTCTTCTTCATGCTTCCAGCTTCCATCCACCACACATATGTAGGAACATTCCCAAATCACAGTTCCTAAGAATGAAGTGTATATGTTCAAACTATGCCACCTATGAACAATACAAGGAGAATTTAACTACCAGGTTCAAGAATAGGGGTTATAAAATGGGGAACAATTACCACACCAGGAATTGGATGTCTACCCTTGACAGGAAAAATCTTTTGAGATATAGGGAGAAGGAACTGGATAATTAATCTATCATTTGTTTAGTTACTTCCTATGGTAGAAACACTGATGTGCTACTAAACAGTGTCCAAAGGCATTGGAATATCCTCCTAGCGGATACCAAACTTTCTGATTTTCTTCAGGACAGATGTCATTTCTCCTTCAGAAGAGGCAAGAATCTAGGATCACACTTTAGTCATTACAAACATGGGTCTAGAACCAAGAAGGATCCACAAACCATTCTGATGGGTGATTTACTCACAGGCTGTTTTCCTTGTGGCCACTGCACCCATTGTGGAAAAGTTATGAAGTCATGACAGTTTACTAGCAAAAACACTGGCAATTTATTTGACATCTCATTTTTTGCCAATTGCGGTACAGATTGGGTGATCTACTTGGCCACATGTACCTGTTCTGCGTTTTATGTGGGACAAATTTCCAGATCACTCAAACTGAGAATATCGGAACACTATGGGTGATCAACCGCATGGGAGGAGTTGGAAATGGGCTCTAGGGTGGCAAGCTGAGAGGCAACCTTGTCACGTACATCAAGCAGTACCCCTGCCAAGGTTCCTGAAAGGTCTGTAATCAGGTCCCTCTGAGGATGGTTAAAATGTGTCGGATAGCTCATCAACCATATGGCGAAGGTCGCTGAAGCGCAAGTCTGCTTCCCTAGTCTGTCTCTCGTCCGGGACTCCCTGTTCGGAGGATGGGCAGTCGAACTTTCTTCAGCAAGTTCTTTTCTAGTGGCCGCCGCCACCACCACAAAATCCACTGCCGAGCCTCTGGACCAGTGGGGCTGATCTTGTGGAGGAGACAGAAATTTTTCAAGTCTTTGGGGAATTGGCTCAATGGTGTCAGGGGCCTTCCAAGTATGCTGCACGACAAGCTAGATTGGCTCATCAGCAGGTGGGGTCACCCAGGAAGTAGGGGATCGAGCACGGAAAGCCTGCAAGAATACAGATTCCTCAGTAGAAGGGCTGATGGACTTCTAGTCACCCCTCTGTTTCAAGACCTCTAGTATGTCTCCAAATGAGACATCTTCAGGGGGTGACTATGTGGACCCTTCTCCCTCATCGAAATCTGTATCTTCAGTGAGGGATTCCTCAGGGGAATTGACGTGCTTCCTCTTGCATGTTCTCTTCCGAGGTGGCTCTTCACGGGGAGCATCTGAAGAGGACTCCGGAGAGTTGGTGCCCTGAAATAGGGTGTCTTGCTGCTCCTGTGCCCAATGTTCCAGTGTAGTAGACTGTGTCAGCTGCATACCAGATGAAAAAATTAATTTCTGGTTCTGATGACAAAGGGGCCAACTGCATGCTTTGCGGAAGCGAGAGCCCTCTCCATCACCTAGAAGGCAGGTCCACCTGTAGAGGTATGGAAGCCCGGAACCAAGAACAACAACCTCGGAACTGGAGTCATACAGTGCTGTAGGAAAAAAAAAATCGGTGCCAAACTAGGGGTCACAGTGCCAACAGGCCAGTCATGGTGTAGAGGGTGGATCGAGTCCGATGAACCATGGTCCACAGGGTAGGCTCTGGAACCACGGAAGGGTGCAGTGCAGGAACGGAAGGAGTTGGCACCGGGACAGGCGTCGGTACCAAGGGCTCCAAAACCGGAGAGGTTGAAGGACGATCATATGATGGAGTCTCTGGAGAAAATCCCTCGGGTCCAGGTGGGAGGGAGGTCTTGGATGGGGATGAATGCCTCTGGCTGCTAGGAGCTGATCAACAAGCCTCACTACATTGAGTTCCGAAAGACTCCTAGTTGAATGGGTGGATAACCCCGAAGGGGACTCTGGCCTTTCAAGAAAAGGGCTGATTTGCTGTCCGAAAAAGGGGACAATGGATGGGGAGTATCTTGTCCTGGCTAAAACCTCACCTTTTGGCACTGAGGTCAAAGGACCCAAATATTGTGATGGGGATGGGGAGATCAGATTAGAGGGAGACAATATTGTTGGTGCCGAAAAGGTGTCTGGTACTGAGGAAATTATCTGTACCGCAGCAGAGGTTATAGCTGTCGGTTTCTGTAAAAGAAGTTGCCATTGGCACCATGGAGGGAGCTATTCCACATAAAAGATGGGAACAATAACTTTTTAACATAATGACACTTTCTACATTACCTTTAAATATAAATGGTCTCACAGATGCATACAAAAAAGAAATAGTGGTGAATGATATCTAAAAATGTAGTGTGCAAATAGCTATGCATGATAAATTGGATAAAGAAAGGATTTCAGGACGGTTATTCAGTGAAAAACCTTAGACAAAGGAAAAGAGGAGCACTTATATTAATTGCAAGAGGAGATCCAATAGTGATAGAAATGGATAAAAAAAGATAATAATGGTAGATTTGTAGCATTAAGGGGCTATTGACAAGGCAGAAGGACTACACTAACATGCATTTTATACTCCACCTAAAAGTGCTGTAATGGAGCTTAAAAAATTCTGAGAGAAATAATCATCTTTCAGCAAGGAATATTACTACTTATAGGAGGACTATAAGCTGATTTGAAGCAGTGAAGATGTATCTGGGGGCCCATAATGGATAATATAATAAAGGAGGGTAGATTGTTGAAGAAGTTTATGAAAATATTTTGCATGCAACGTGGGAATTCAGAAGCAGGAGTCCGGTGTGAATTTGCATATTATTCCCCAAGATACAAAATCTGGGCTAGGCTAGACAGAGCTTATATTTAACAAGAACATATGCATTTAACTGAAAGTTCTGATGCACATCCAATAACTATTACAGATCACTAGCCAATAATAACAAAATAAAAATGCAGGGTAATGAAATAAAAATTAGACAATGGCGCATTCCCACTTATCTGTTGAAAAGAGAGGAATTTAAGAAATGGTTAGTGGAAATTATTCAGGAGTTATTAGAGAAGACAGAAATTTCTTCTAAAAATATAGCTAGAGAGTGGAATAAAATTAAAGTGAAATTTATAAAAGGGTAAAAATACAAGAAAGAGAGATATGGCAAAGAAGTAACAAGAATTACTTAGAGGGGCTGACAAAGGTTAAAGTGTTGCAGAATGGGGAATCTCACAGGACAAAAAAAGGAGCAACTGCAGAATGCTAAAAAGAAAATAAGGGATTACCTCAATAACACGCATGAGTTTAGAAATATTGCTGTTAAGTAACTGTTATTTTGATGATAACTCCAGCGCACAAAAACATTTAGAACAACAACTCATGCAACAGAAAGTAGAAAGGGTTGTAGTTAAGCTCAGGGAATCAGAGTTAAATCCAATAATCTCTCAAAGATCGAAATTTAGGCCATACAGGAATAGGAAAAGAATCATGATTTGGTCATATTACCTGCGGTCAAGGGTGGGGCAGTGGTTGTTATGGACTGGACTCAACATAACATGGAAGCTGACAGACAACTAAGTGATGGTCGATACTATATGTATGCCATTAGATCCGACTTTTAGTTTAAAAAAAAACAAAATGATCAATTTTTGCTGCCAGCCAAGAGTGAGGGAATTATTACAGACACCACTCTTTATCATCTAACAGTGTCTGACCCTATGAGCCAGTACATCTTCCTCCCTAAAATACATTTGGATCTTCACCACCCACCTGGTAGACCTATTGTCTCAGGCAGGGGGTCCATTACAGAACCATTCTCACAATTCCTCACAAAATATTTAAAACCACTGTTGACATGGGTTTGGTCCCGAATTCAAGACACTACAGAATTCCTTCAGGTCATCTCTGAGATGCAATTGGAACCAAGTTGGTTACTATGTACTCTAGACGTCCCCGCATTATATACCAACATTCCTCACTGGGCGAGCTTGGAAGCATTGGAATATTGGCTTTACAAGTCTGAAATGTACCAACCAGGATTCAACACCTATTTTTTGATTTACCTTGCTGAACATGTTCTAACCAAGAACGTATTCTATTATCAAAATAAATGTTATTTGCAAGTTCAGAGTATGGCCATGGGGGCATCTTTTGCCCCCATATATGCTGATCTTTTTATGGCCCACTTAGAGGAACAACTCGTCTATGATAACACACATCACATATACCTAGATGAGACTGACATCTGGAGAAGATATCTAGACGATTGCTGGCTAGTATGGAGATCCAATTCGGAATATCTTATGGAGTTTGTGGGATACTTCAATGAAAACAAATGGGGTATACAATTTACAGCTAATTATAACACCAACAGCATTACTTTTTTGGATGTCCTAATCACTAGGAATAGGGATCACACCCTGTCATCTGAGGTTTACCACGTATATCCTCAATACACCTCTCTTCTTCATGCTTCCAGCTTCCATCCACCACACATATGTAGGAACATTCCCAAATCACAGTTCCTAAGAATGAAGTGTATATGTTCAAACTATGCCACCTATGAACAATACAAGGAGAATTTAACTACCAGGTTCAAGAATAGGGGTTATAAAATGGGGGACAATTACCACGCCAGGAATTGGATGTCTACCCTTGACAAGAAAAATCTTTTGAGATATAGGGAGAAGGAACTGGATAATGAATCTATCATTTGTTTAGTTACTTCCTATGGTAGAAACACTGATGTGCTACTAAACAGTGTCAAAAGGCATTGGAATATCCTCCTAGCGGATACCAAACTTTTTGATTTTCTTCAGGACAGATATTATTTCTCCTTCAGAAGAGGCAAGAATCTAGGATCACACTTTAGTCATTACAAACATGGATCTAGAACCAAGAAGGATCCCACACAAACCATTCTAATGGGTGATTTACTCACAGGCTGTTTTCCTTGTGGCCACTGCACCCATTGTGGAAAAGTTATGAAGTCATGACAGTTTACTAGCAAAAACACTGGCAATTTATTTGACATCTCATTTTTTGCCAATTGCGGTACAGATTGGGTGATCTACTTGGCCACATGTACCTGTTCTGCGTTTTATGTGGGACAAATTTCCAGATCACTCAAACTGAGAATATCGGAACACTATGGGTGATCAACCGCATGGAGGAGTTGGAAATGGACTCTAGGGTGGCAAGCTGAGAGGCAACCTTGTCACGTACATCAAGCAGTACCCCTGCCAAGGTTCCTGAAAGGTCTGTAATCAGGTCCCTCTGAGGATGGTTAAAATGTGTCAGATAGCTCATCAACCATATGGCGAAGGTCGCTGAAGCATAAGTCTGCTTCCCTAGTCTGTCTCTCGTCCGGGACTCCCTGTTCAGAGGATGGGCAGTCGAACTTTCTTCAGCAAGTTCTTTTCTAGTGGCCACCGCCACCACCACAAAATCCACTGCCGAGCCTCTGGACCAGTGGGGCTGATCTTGTGGAGGAGACAGAAATTTTTCAAGTCTTTGGGGAATTGGCTCAATGGTGTCAGGGGGCCTTCCAAGTATGCTGCACGACAAGCTAGATTGGCTCATCAGCAGGTGGGGTCACCCAGGAAGTAGGGGATCGAGTACGGAAAGCCTGCAAGAATACAGATTCCTCAGTAGAAGGGTTGATAGACTTCTAGTCACTCCTCTGTTTCAAGACCTCTAGTATGTCTCCAAATGAGACATCTTCAGAGGGTGACTATGTGGACCCTTCTCCCTCATCGAAATCTGTATCTTCAGTGAGGGATTCCTCAGGGGAATTGACGTGCTTCCTCTTGCATATTCTCTTGCGAGGTGGCTCTTCACGGGGAGCATCTGAAGAGGACTCCGGAGAGTTGGTGCCCTGAAATAGGGTGTCTTGCTGCTCCTGTGCCCAATGTTCCAGTGTAGTAGACTGTGTCAGCTGCATACCAGATGAAAAAATTAATTTCTGGTTCTGACGACAAAGGGGCCAACTGCATGCTTTGCGGAAGTGAGAGCCCTCTCCATCACCTAGAAGGCAGGTCCACCTGAAGAGGTATGGAAGCCCGGAACCAAGAACAACAACCTCGGAACTGGAGTCATACAGTGCTGTAGGAAAAAAAAAATCAGTGCCAAACTAGGGGTCACAGTGCCAACAGGCCAGTCATGGTGTAGAGGGTGGATCGAGTCCGATGAACCATGGTCCACAGGGTAGGCTCTGGAACCACGGAAGGGTGCAGTGCAGGAACGGAAGGAGTTGGCACCAGGATAGGCGTCGGTACCAAGGGCTCCAAAGCCCGAGAGGTTGAAGGACGATCATATGATAGAGTCTCTGGAGAAAATCCCTCAGGTCCAGGTGGGAGGGAGGTCTTGGATGGGGATGAATGCCTCTGGCTGCTAGGAGCTGATCAACAAGCCTCACTACATTGAGTTCCGAAAGACTCCTAGTTGAATGGGTGGATAACCCCGAAGGGGACTCTGGCCTTTCAAGAAAAGGGCTGATTTGCTGTCCGAAAAAGGGGACAATGGATGGGGAGTATCTTGTCCTGGCTAAAACCTCACCTTTTGGCACTGAGGTCAAAGGACCCAAATATTGTGATGGGGATGGGGAGATCAGATTAGAGGGAGACAATATTGTTGGTGCCGAAAAGGTGTCTGGTACTGAGGAAATTATCTGTACCGCAGCAGAGGTTATAGCTGTCGGTTTCTGTAAAAGAAGTTGCCATTGGCACCATGGAGGGAGCTTTAGGCTCTGGTGCAGAGATTGACGGTGCTGACAATTTAGGGAGTTCTGTCTTTGGTTCAGTACGAGTCTTAGAAGGCTTCGGATCCTTAGTACTAGGAGATGTTTGGACCGAATGGCTTCTCTTTTTAATCTCTCTCTTTGGAGGTGTTGAGACCTCTGCCTCAGATAGTGCCTCTAAAAAGGGAGTTTAAGAGTCCTTTCAAGATTAATTTATTTTGACGCTTTGCTAACATATGAGAGTCTGAGTCCTTTACATAGCTCACAAGAAGGTTGAATCTGGATGTGGGGAACCCAGAGACAATAGACTCGGATAGAGATTGTATAAATTAAAATGCTTTCTCCAAAATTATACTGTGTGTGTGCAGTAAAAGAAAATATGGCTTGCTTTACAAGAACAGTTAAGTGCTGACTTTTTATTAAAAGGATTTCTTGTAAATGTTAGCTTAGATTATTTATAACATATAGCTGTGGGCTTACTGTAAATGGCATCCTGTTATAGCAAAAAGGAAGTTGAGCTTTCAGATGCAGAAATAAATGAAATAAAATACAGACACTTTAAGTGACTCAGAGATGACGTGGAGAGACTTTTTTGTGAAGTCTTCAGATACAGCAAGGAAGAAAATAACCAAAGAAGAACATAAACCAAAAATAATATTTGTCATTTCAACAGAAATTGCCCAGGCTAGAAATAACCAACACTAGAAGAACAAGTCACAAGGACATTAAAAATAACACTGTTTGACATTTAAAAGATTATGTAAACTGGATAGTAGTTTCACTCTTTAGTGATGTCTATGACTGAGTGTACATCATAGGTTGGTACTGGGCTATCTGTCCGAAGGCATATATTAGCCCAGCCACATTGTGTGGTATTCACCGCCCCTTTAGTAGTTCCCTAGACCCTTGTACTAGCAGCTAGTACCCTTGGCCCTTATCTAGTAGTGCTGTTGGTGTGATCCCTGGTGTGAACTTTCTGTTACCCATCCACTCATCAAGGTTCCTCTTGAAGAGTGATAGTGAGGGGCTCTGTCTTATGTAGATCGGGATCCTGTTCCATAGTAAGGGAAGTCTCTGCAAAGGGAATCTATCCCTCCAGCATGTTCTATTCATTGTTGTGTTGAGGTTTATATCCCTAGAGCGTGTAGCTCGAGTAGATTTGGTTTTGCTAAGATGGAGCATGTTCAACAATTCTGGGCTGGACATGGCTCTGTACGTTAGACAGAGAGCGCCTCTGAGAAAGCGGTATGCAACAGAGAACAGTCTTAGCTTTTTCAATCGTGCTGCATAGGGCAACTGTTTTGAGGCCATAATCCTCTTGGTTAGGTACCTCTGTGGTCTCTCCAGCTGCTGGAGATGTCAAGCCAGGTACATTCCAATTGGTGCATTGTACTCAAAAATGGGTCTGATGAGGGAAGAGTAGAGGGCACCATTACAGCCTTAGATCTTGATGCAAACCCTTTCGTGATCAGATGGGTCACATAGAAGGATTTTCTAACCACTTTGGCAACATGGTTATCAAAGGAAAGCTGACTATCTACTTGGGTCCCTAGGTCCCTTATTTCTTCTTCAGATTTCAGGGGATTACCTCCTATGTTGTAGTTTGCAGGTACTCTGTTTTTTCCAAAGGGGATAACTACGCATTTTTTTTGCATTTAGCTTGAGACCATGGCTTTGACACCATGCATCAGTCTCATTTAGGCCCTTCTGGAGGATCTCCATGTCGGCCGGAGACTCTATTATAGCACCCAGTTTGCAGTCGTCCGCAAATGTAGTCAGCCACAGCCCTTCCGTGCTTGCCTGTACTTCTGAGAAGTATATGCCAAACAGTAGGGGCCCCAGGACAGAGCCCTGAGGCACACCACTCATTACTGGTCTGGATTCGGACATAGATCCCGCTACTCTTACTTTATGGGATCTGTCTGAGAGCCAGTTTGTGATCTATCTTGTGACGTAAGGGTTTATGCCCAGGCTGGTGAGCTTATCAATAATACCTGAATGGGGAATGGTGTCAAATGCTTTAGCAAGGTCAAGGTAAGCCGTGTGCATCTCCTTTCCCTATCTATAACCTGAGTAACTGTCTCAAAGAAATCCACCAGGTTCAGGAGGCATGATCTGCCTTTGACAAAGCCGAACTGTGTGGGGTCCAGTGACTGGAGGTTCCCAATCTCTCCATTTATGAGTTCCATAATGATTCGCTCCATAGCATTACAGATCAGACTGGTCAGGCTTATTGGTCGGTAGTTCCCAGGGTCAGTTGTGGCCCCACCCTTGTGTAGCGGGACCACCGTTGCCGTGCGTTATTCTATGGGTACATATCCTGTGGACAGGCTGAGACTGAACAGGGTATTAAGATGCGGGGTTAATTCCTTTTGGAGCTCGCATATGACACAGCCTGGGACACCGTCTGGTCCCATGGAGGCAGTGTTTTTAGCTTTAGATAGAGCCTTGTTAACCAACATATCAGTAATAATTGGACTTACACAATCCCCTGGAATGGTAATAGGCCCTGTAGGTGGTGGGGGGGGCGGGAATTTGCAGTGAACCTGTCAGCCAAGATGTTGACAATGTCAGAAGGGTCAGTGTATTTTGTTCCATTTTGTACTAGCTCAGAACAGACCTGAGTGTTGCCATTTAGGTTTTTGACGTAGCCATAGAAGGCCTTATGGTTATCCTTGGCATCCTTAGCAACTTTCTTTTCAAAATTAGCTTTAGCTGACTTGATGAGGGCCCTCAATTTCTTACTAATGCTGATCAGGGATGATTTTTCTACTTGAGATTTGGCCTTTTTTTGTATAAGTCTTAGTCTTTACTTTGTGTCTAGCTGTGTTATAACAGAATTGAAATAACTCTGACAGTATTAACTGTTTGGCAAGAATTTGTATTAATACAAATAAATATTAACAGATACAGTAGTACGGTATCTATCTGGTCAGCTGATAATATTTTGCAATGGTGAGCCTAGCCTACTGGCCGTAACCTTTTTTATTCACTACCAACAGTTAATTTTACGTAAAGGCCTTAAATTTTTTGTGAGTTCAACAGATTGACAGTTCCAGTGCATCAACAGATCAACAGTTCCAGTACTTCGTTGGTGGATACAGAGTGACGCTGTAGAAGCTGTCCTCCGACGTTCCACCATCAATTCATCTGTTGAAAGACACCGTGTCTTCTAAGTGACTTCAGCCTGATCACATGTTTGTCATCTATGCAAAATATGGTAAATTCTTCACAGTTATAACATGGATGCCAGTACAGACAGTTAACTTTACAATGCCCACATATTATACATATAAATTTACATGGTTTAAACCTTCTGTGTCAGACATGAAATGTAAATCTGAAATGTTTAATGTTCAGAATTTAAACAACAGTTGTGTTTGTAAATGCATAAATGCCCACAATCCATACACAAAATGTACAGCAATTCATAAAGCCTGTTTTTTATGTGGAAGTAACTTTCCAAACTTATGTCTATCTTGTCACAGGAGTCTAGTATGTAAGCCATACCATAACATCTATCCTACTCTGATAAACAATCTGTTTCATTCTAGTGTTGTTAGTTCTTCACATATACAACAGTTAAATGTACCTTCTGCAGTCACCTAAATCTCATACAGTACAAAGTGTATGCAATTACTGTCAATAATGTAATAGATTACATAAAAATGTTATTTATAGTAAATATTGAAGATGCAAAAAAGAAGAAAGTTCTAACATAGTAGAGTTAATATTAACCTTTTAAAGAAAAGGTTTTCACAGCTTTTCAACATTTCCCTAGAGAAAGCAGCAATGGACAATAATGCCACTTAGTGGAACAGACTCAGCATAGCATTCAGACTTTACATAATGACATTTCTGGTTTAACGTAACAATCAGATAGAGCCTGACAACATTTAATAGGGACACAAACTACAAAGGTTAATCTGAAAAGACAGTTACAAAAAGCCCAGCAAGGTTTACAAGGGGTACACAATACACCAATTGACATTGGGCAGGGTTCAGCAGAAATGACAGTTATTTCTCCTGCTGATCTATATCAATAGTCTTATTTATTGCAGACTCTGCCTCAGTGGCAAGACAAGAAAGTAATTTTGTTTCAATAGGTTGGCATTTAAACAATAGTTGACATACACTGTGTGGTCTATTTGAAATGATGCTTTATTTAAATGGTTTTTTTTTTTTTTTTGCATTTACACATGCCAATTTGGGTCAGAAAGGGATTTGTCGACAGTGTTAGCAAACTGCTAAAACATGCTCCAGTACTAAGGGAGTTAAGGGCTTTGATTCCCAAAATGATTTACAAGGAAAGTTTAGTATTGTTAAAATCAAAGCACATAAAAAATGTAATACAGAAGAGACTACAGTTAATGCTTTGACAGATGTCAAGCAAAGCAAGCAGCTCAATTAAACACACAGACAAGGTAATGCCAGTTCACCATTTAAAAAATTTAAAAAAATATCTGAAAATGATCAGACAGACAGTCTAAATAGCATGACAGAAAAAAACAAAATAATGATGTTCTTCATCTCACATTGCTGCAGTCATAACCTGTGGGTAGTCCGCTGTCCTCGGTCGGCCCGAATACCAAAGTATTAGCTGGCGCTGGGTCATGCGCTCATGATCTGACGTCAGTGGCCATGGTATTAAAAGCGCGATGACCGTCGCCATATCCTCTCAGTCTTTTGCCGCGCATGGTCCAAAGCAGCAAGCGTTTGCAAGCCCGCTCGGCGTCTGAAATTTTTTTTCTGAGTTTTTTCAAGAAAAAACCAAGTTGGGCTAAGTACCCGTTTGGTTTTTTTTCTTTTCTCTAATCAGTTGTTAATTCGGAAGAGAAAATTGTTATAATTGTATGTCTTGTGATACAACAGATACCGCGCAAAGGACTGTTCTCCTTGTTCCTTCCTTGTTTGCAGGGGTCGGCGTGAGTCGCGTTGTGTGCTTTCGCTAAGATTTTATAAATTGCACCAGGTTGGATTGCGCTAGGCTTTGCTTCTGTAATTGTCTTATTATGGAAGTGGTCACCGCCTGCGTGCAAGTCGGGCTCGCCGCTACCGCTAAGGCTAAGGTCGTGGGAAAGAAGGAGGATGAGTCGTCAGTCGTGACGCTGTACGCGGGAACTCGGTTGAACACAGTGGATCAGCTGGGTCAGCGAGGTTTCAACTGAGTCTCAGGGGAGCCGTTAAAGCTGTTTTGAATCAGGGTTCTCAGAGGGCCTCTCAGCCTGAGGGTCTCCTTGCTTTACTCCTGTCTTAAGGTGCCTTCTTTAGGCCTTCTCCTTCCTTAGGTACCTTCAAGGTCAGGCCTGGTTGCCTTCCTCAGGTGTCTCAGGTGTAGTTCTGCAGGTTCTGGTTAAAAAAACACATTAACTGGGTGGCAGAAAGGTTTGATAATCTTAATCAGGGGTTCTTATACCCCTCCAGATAAGAGGCCTAGGGTGGAGCCAGAGGTGGAAAGTTTAGAACAGACTTCAGATCTGTTATTCAGAGTCTTCGACTGAAGACAGGATTTTCCTCCTTATTCTGATTCAGGCATGAGAGATCTCCATCTCTTCTCTCTGAGACCAGTTTTTTTTTCTTTTCAGAGCCTGCATTCTATGATTTAAATGGGGGGAATAAGTTTTTCAGATTTTCCTTGAGAAAGAGCTTAGGAATTTTTGTTTTTATACAACATCGATGGCTATATACCTCCTGTTTGGATGTTGTTCAGGAGGATGTTTTCTCTGAGGCTTCTTAGTCAGACTCTTTGCCTCCTCCTGCGCCAGTTAAGATAGATAGGTATTACAGGTGAGAGGCTCAAATAATATCTGTATAGAGCAAGGGGGCTGACCCAGAAACTGTAGCCACAGACCTAAGATAAGTCAGGGCTTCTGTTGTAAAATCCAGTTCCCTGGATAAAGAGATCTAGAGCTTTGGATAGGTGGGGGGGTAAAAAGTGCTATATCTCTTCACCTAGCAATGAGGAGGGCTTTGAATTGCAGTTTCTATGTTGAAGTACCAGAATTTTCTCTCCTTACAGTTAAAATCTAGGTAGATGCTTTGGCAGAGGGCATGAAGGTGTGAAATTACAGAGTTTGGTTCATGCCTCCTCAGGTGGTGGTACATTCTTTGCGATTATTGGTTTCGTGCTGCTACAGGCTTTTTCAGGTGGCTGCCACTGGATCAGTTATTGAGCCGCCTGAGCCTCCTTCAGAAGAGATCAGACTGTTCAGAGCAATTACTGAATGCTCCTTTGCAGATCAGAGTCTTGTTTGGTTTGCCTGTGGGATCTCTCTTAAGATGGGTCTTAAAGAGCTAAGTCTAAAAGCACTGTATGCAGGTTTGCAGGTGATTTTGCAGGTACAGCCGAATTGGCCTACTAGATTGGCCTACTAAGCTTCTTCTTACCCTTCTTCTGGGGCAGATCAGGCAGTAGTATGGGCAGACAGGTAGGGGGCAGAGGCCAGGGCATTGGGTTCCCTGCAACTGCATTTTCCCCAGGCAGATCCTTTCCTTCTGTAAGCAGGCCAGTCCTTTCAGTTTTTCAGCCACTTAGTCTGGCCTGTCTCAGCTGTGAGGCTGGGAGGTTGGACAGCACTCTTGGCACAAAGTTGGCTTTTAGTCACCCAGGACAAATGGGTGTTGGACATTATACGCGAGGCTACAAGTTTTATTTCCACACTGCCTCTACAAGTGAGTATGCAGGCATTCCTCCTCAGCAAGGGTGAGGCTCTGAAACGTTTTTCTTCAACTCACTTCAAAGAAACTCACACAGCAGGTCCCTTACTTCTTCAAGGAGGGGCAGTTTGTGGGTCGCTCTTTTCTTCTAAGAAGAAAAAGTGTGGAGGCTTGGACCCCCATTCTTGTTTATCAACACATAACACATACCTGAAAAATTCAAAATGTTATCGTTGCAACAACTTCTGCTGGACTTGGATCAAGATCAAAGATGGATGGTTGATCTCAAAGGCTTCACTGCATGTTCTATCAGGCCCGGTTGTAGGGGAGATTCTCAAGTTTTCAGACTGCTGGGACTTTACATTATTCTCTGCATGCCCTGGTGGCTTATCTGCTGCTTTACATTGTTCCTTTCTTGCAGGTCTGGTGATAGCCTTACGCCCAAGAGAGGAATACAAATTTATCCTTATTTGGGCCTATTGCTGATGATTCTTGCTCAAGACAAAAAACTTACCTCATTCACCATCTGATATGTTGGGTGTGGTTGTTAAGGCTACTTCATTATCTAAACGAGAAGCAGTCTCGTACTAGTACCTCAGGAAATGTGCTTCTTTCTGAGACTCAGAAAGCTTCCCAGATCCAGGAAATTTTTGACCCCTGGAGGAGCAAAGGAATCTTACACTTCCGCCAACAATTGTCTCTGGTCCAGGCTGAGACAGTGACAGTCATCCAACAAGGGTTCATGGCATCTTCATCTCTCTCAAGGACAAATGCCAAATGCCATATAGGAAGTTACAAAGTTATCTCAAAAAATGTCCATGTATTAAAACACCCACGATCTGTATCATGTCATTCTCATATTACCTTGCATTCAAAAAGGAATTTTGTGGTGGGCTGCACATCTCACCTAAACAAAATTCAAGACATACGCCAGAGGCGGAGTCAGATCTTAACGACAGATGCCTCGGACAAGGCTTGGTCCAACACCTATTGATGAAAATCAAGACAAGACACGTGGCTTGCAGGACTAACATTTACATATCAACTTGAAGGAATGGCCTGCCAGACATTGCATTGATAGCTTTCACAAGAAGGACACCCAGGACAAGTGTGAGTCAAACTAACATTTCAACTGTCACTTGGTACATTTGCGAAACAAGGAACCCATTAGGCAACTCTTGTTTTGTGGGTATGATTTTCTGAGGGCAACCATTTTACCCCCTCTTCTTCGAGCAAGGATTCTGTGGAGAGCACAAACTCACAGTCATCCTCACTCCAGACAGATGGTGAGATCCCCACAGTGAAAGTTTCCTGTTCATGTGTTTTTTTGTTGACTTGATACATAGGACTCAGACATAGATCTGTTAAGCTTCATTCTAAATTTCCAATTGCCAAAGTTTATGGTTCCTCCAGATCATTCATCCAAGCTTCTCTTTTGCTATCATTCAGTTAGAAAGTTTTGCACCTTCCTTTCATGCCTTCCCTTCTCGCCTCTCCTTCCTAAGGTGCTCTTGAAGGTCCAGACAAGAGCCTCCTTTCCTTGATTGCCTCTCCTTTGTTGGGTGCGACAGCACTGGTACCCTTTGATGAGGAGTTTAATGCTAATTGCTCCAGATTAGCCTCTTTAGCACTGGGTTTTTGCTCCTGAGAGCAATCATTCTCAAATGTCGGGATTCAGTCCTGCATCTAACAGCCTGGCATATTCTGTTCCTAGAACCTGGAGGAATTCCTAACTGGAGTTTAAAGTTTGCATCTAACAGCCTGTATTCTGTTCCTAGAACAAAGAAAGCTTTAGCTTGATAAATGAGTTTGATTTTTTATTTGGAGCAAGTCTTTTAGCACACAGTGTTTGAGCTACTTTGAGTTTTCTCTCTCAATATCTGGATAGCCATTAAGAGCTTGGTTTTTCTTTCTCCTCTGTAAAGAGTGTTTACTGCAGCCATCTTGCTCTATGACTGTGACCCACCAGTATTCTCTCATCCTTTGTTTAAGTTTATTTACTAGAGGGCAAAAGAACTATGCCTGACAGCGAGCTTTATTCTCTCCGCTGGGATCTCTCAATTTTGTGTTGGAAAAAATTTACTTTACCTTTTTTTACGTCTGCAGCTTCGAGTGAGTTAAGTTTTGTGGAGCTTACTTTTGTTGGCCATATTACTGCTACTAGGAGCAGGTTACAGGCTCTAATCAATGGCACTTGAACCCTGATTTTTTTGCCAGGATGAAATGTCTCTCGTATTAACCCTACTTTTTTTATGCCTAAAGTGGTTTCAAATGTGGGCCTTGAACAATATATTCATTTGCCTACTTTTATTTTGATCCCCAAATAAAGAGGAGGGAATAAAATTTTTTACACTTTGGATATTCACTTAGTTTGTTTGAGCATTTCTAAAGGTTCGAACAGTTTCACAAGTTGTTTTGTTTCTTTTTGTTTTGGTGGGGGAGGGAAACCTGTTTCAAAACAACTATTTCAAAGTGGATTAGCCATTGTATTTGCTTTTGTTATTCTCCAAACCTAAGAGGAGATTCGGCTAAGGAGAGACCTCATTCCACTTTTTTGCCCAACGCCTACTGCTCATGGTAAAGGAATTCGGTAGCTATCGGGCTAATTTTATTTTAAGCTACTTGGACTTCTTTTGCACACAGTTTTTCTCATTATATTCCTCTTCTCTCCAAATACTTGGATTTTTGGCACTGCAGTCTTACAGGGCATGGCATCCCAATGGAATCCAAACCAGCCTCCCTTTGCTTTGCTGGGATTCTACCCGGGTTATGTTCTACCTGATAGATGTGAAGAACATAGTACAGTTTTGTACCTACCATTAATGTAGATGTTCCTGGATCCATGACTACCTTGATCTTGATTGCTTTCCTTCCCTCTGTTGCCCCCCCTGTTTTGTGGTTTGGGTTGTAGATGTTTGGGTGGGTTGGGTTTCCTGTGTTTCCTATGGTTTGGCTGTGTTTTAGGGTTTTGGGTCATCTGGGGCGAAAAAGACTGAGGATATGGCGTCGGTCCTATTTGACGCTACCAGCGCGCCGGGCGTCAGATCTACATCGACGACGTAAGCCTATGTTTTGGTCAGGCAAGATGTTATGTTGAAGCAATTCCATCAGACAGTTAATGACATGCAGCTTTAAAATCAGTTTCTGCCAGACAGACAGATACAGACTCATAGATTACAAATCTCAAACTCCACCTGGAGCAACAGAAAGCCAGAGTGGTAGACAGTTTAAAAGAAGTACGCAGTATTGCAGATGCACATAGGAAATGTACAAAAACAGCTTGTAGACTACGTGGGGAAAGGAAGGGGATGTAATATATGGTGTGATGAAAAAAACAAACACAGGGAGAATAGGAGCAGTTCTGCTCTACCAGAGTTACAGATAGATACACAACGAAGTTCAGAAAAACAGGTGATATGTTTTACTTGTAAGAAAATAGGCCACATTGAACAGGATTGTCCATATTACAAAAGGTGGAAGAAAAGTCAAATACAAAAGAGCATCTATGCAGATAATAGTGCTTCTTCAAAACCCAAAAAATAGGGAAAGAAATCAAGATAAGGAAAATACATTATAGGTTCATAGGTAGGTACTAGGCTATCGGCCCTGGGGCCTATACAAGCCCAGCCAAAAAGGTACCCTGGCTTTTGCCACCCAAGAAAATTATTTTCCTGTGCCACTGTCGAGCAGAGCCACAGAGGTGATCCCCGGGGTGAATTTCCTATTTCCAATCCAATCATCAAGATTTTTCTTGAAGAGTGCTAATGAGGAGCTTTGTTTGATATAGATAGGTAGTTTATTCCAGAATATGGGAAGTCTCTGGGACAGGAATCTATCCCTCCAGCATGTTCTGTTTAATGTGGTGACAAGGTTTAGGTCCCTAGAGAGTGTAGCTCGGAGGGATTGGGATTTCTTTAAGTGGAGCATGTCCAACAGCTCTGGGTTTGACATAGCTTTGTATGTTAGGCAGAGATCACCTCTGAGTAGGTGATATGTGATGGAGTAAAGCTGGAGTTTTTTGAGACGGTATTTGTAGGGCATCTGTTTGAGGCCAGTAGTCTTCTTTGTGAGGTATTTCTGTGGCCTTTCCAGTTGTTGTAGATGTCTTGTGAGGTACATACCAAAAGGGGCATTGTACTCTATAATGGGTCTAATGAGTGATGAGTAGAGGAGAACAATGACCTCTTTTTTTCAGGATAAGAAACCTTTTGTGATGAGGTGTGCCACGTAGAAGGATTTCCTGACTACTGTGGCAATGTGATTATCAAAGGAGAGACTACTGTCCACCTGTGTCCCAAGGTCTCATAGCACACTTTCAGTGTTAAGCATACTACCGCCTATGTTGTAGTTCATGGGTACAGAGTTTTTACCAAAGGGGATGACAATGTACTTTTTGGCATTGAGCTTATGGCCATGGCTTTGACACCAGGCATCAGTCTCAGTGAGGCCCTACTGTAGAATGTCCACATCGTTAGGAGTTTCGATTATGGTTCCTAGTTTGCAGTCATCTGCGAACTTCATTAGCCAAAGACCTTCTGTGTTAGCCTGTACTTCAGAGAAGTAGATACCAAACAGGAGAGAACCCAGGACTGAACCCTGTGGTACTCCACTTGTCACTGGTCTGAAGTTGGATTTGGACTCTGCTACTTTCACAGTGTGGGTTCTGTCAGTGAGCCAGTTGGCAACCCATCTTGTGACATAGGGATTTATACCTAGTTTAGTGCATTTATCTATAATTCCAGAGTGGGGGATAGTGTCAAAAGCCTTGGCAAGATCTAGATAGGCTGGGTGAACCACCTTACCCTTGTCTACGGCTTTGGTGACTGCTTCAAAGAAGTCTATCAGGTTTAGGAGTCATGATCTGCCTTTTACAAACCTGAACTGGGTGGGATCCAGAGTTTGGAGATTAACAATATCTTTGTTTATATGTTCCATGATGATACGTTCCATGGCCTTGCAGACCAGGCTCGTCAGGCTAATGGGGCGTTAGTTCCCGGGGTCCGTGGTGGCTCCCCCCTTGTGGAGTGGGATAACCATTGCTATGCACCATTCAGCAGGCACAAAGCCTGAGGTGAGGCTATGATTGAACATGGTACACAGGTGGGGTGCCAGTTCGTTCTGTAGTTCGTGTAGAATGCAGCCTGGGATGCTGTCTGGTCCCATGGATACAGTGTTCTTGGCTTTGGAGAGTGTGGTTTTTACCTGTACAGCCGTGATTAGAGGAACTTTGCATTCTTCCGGTATAGAGATGGGCTCTTTAGGGAGTGAGAGGGGGGTAAAGTTAGCACTGAACCTATCTGCCAGGATGTTGGCAATATCAGTTGGGTCTGTATATTTAGTGCCATTGTGCTGTAACTCAAAGCAGATCTGAGTGTTGCCATTGAGATTATTGACATAGCTATAGAATGCTTTGTGGTTGTCTTTAGAATCAGTGGCGATTTTGTTTTCGTAACTAGCTTTGGAGGATTTTATCAGGGATCGCAGCTTCTTACTGAGGCTGACCAGGGAGCTCCTCCACTCATGAGATTTTACTCTCTTTTGCAAGAGTTTCTTCCTTCTGTTGTACATTTTGTTTATGGCAGGGGACCACCAGATTGGCTTCCTTTTTTTGGAGGATAGCGTCTTGGTTCTGTTTGGGATAGCACGATCCATGCACTCATGTAAGTGCTTATAAAGTGCAACTGTGTAGGATTCAGTAGTCGTAACTGTATTGTCCATCTGCATGGGTGTCATGAAGTTCACCACTTCTGTCTTAAGAAGCATGAAGTTGGCTTTGGAGAAATTTTTTACTATGGTTTCCTTAATGAGGGGGTGGAGGCAGGATGTGGATATCTAGGGTAATTAGCTTATGGTCGGAGCGGACCAATGAGGCGTTGACTTCAGGTGTGGAACACCGGTCACTCATATTGGTAATGACTAGATCCAGGATATTGTTGCCCCTGGTGGGGGTGTGGATAAGTTCATCCAGGGCATTGGAGTTTATGAATTCCAGAAAGCGTTGAGTGAAGGAGTTGGTACATGAGTAGTTTTCCCAGTTAATGGTGGGGTAGTTGAAATCGCCCATTATTAGGGTGTTTGGTTGAACCCTAATATTTTCCAGTACATCAAGAAAACAGCAGTGGGAATCCTGGGGCATGGTGGGGGATCTGTAGCAAGCTACAATTTGGATTGCAGTTTTGCCCAGAGTAAGTTGCACTTGGATAACCTCGGCTGCGTTATGCTGAGCAACTAGCCTGGAGGTGTGGATATCCTTAATGAATATGGACACACCTCCGCCTTTGGTGTTCCGGTCCAGGTTACATGGCCGAAAAGTGTGGTATGAGTTATAGCCTGGTAGTGCAGGGGTGCTCTCTGGAGCCTTGAACCAGGTCTCAGTCACTGCACAGATATCGATGTTCTCCATTTTAAGGAGTGCCTCGAGTGAGTGCATTTTGAGATTTAGACTTCTAGCATTGAGTAGCATCACCCTCAGTTTTTGCTTGCCTGTTCCTGTTACGGTGGTGAATTTGTCATTTGAACCTTGCCTAAAAAAGGCACTATAGGGGCGGCAAGAAAGTACAGTTTTGTACCTACCATAAATGTAGATGTTCGAGGATCCACATTGCTGCAGTCCTAACCATTGGGTAGTCCGCTGTCCAGTCGGCCCGAATACCAAAGTATATGGCTGACGTCGGTCAAGGCGCATTAGACTGACGTCAGGGTACTAATGCGCATGACCGACGCCATATCCTCAGTCTTTTCTTGCCCCAGATGTCAGAAGACCCTAAAAAGACAAGGCCCAAACCAAAACACCAAAAAAGCCCTGCATCAAACATATATACAATATATACATATATATATATATATATATTAGCCAACACCACCACCCCTAAACACAGAGGGGAAGGAGGGAGGGTAAATTGGACTGCAGCAATGTGGATCCTCGAACATCTACATTTATGGTAGGTACAAAACTGTACTATGTTCTTCATTCCACATTGCTGCAGTCCTAACCATTGGGTAGAATCCCAAAGCAGAGGTAAGGGAGGCTGGCAAATCATAAGGAAGCAGGAGCTGTCAACATGCCTTGCAAAATAGCTGTGGCAAAACCAGCCCTAGATTTAGAGTAGAGAGGAAGGTGGTAATGCTTAGAGAAAGTATGCACTGAACTCCAAGTAGCTGCCTCCAAAATATCCTTAGTTGCCACCCCCCTTAGAAATGCTGTTGAAGTGGCAGTAGCCCTAGTGGAATGAGGCCTAATCCCAGCTGGAATCTCCTTGCCATGATGGGAGTAACAAAATGAAATGCAAAACCCAATCCACTTAGAAATAGTTTGCTTAGACACAGGCTTGCCCTGAGAACTCAAAGCAAAAGAAACAAACAATTGCTGAGACTGCCTGAAATCCTTAGTCCTGCTTAAATAATAACGCAACTGCCTATGAACATCTAAAGTGTGCAAAATCATTTCCTTATTTTGGGGATCTGCATAGAAAGTAGGCAAATGAATAGTTTGGTTTAAAGCCACACTAGAAACCACCTTAGGCATAAAGGAAGGATTAGTACGTAATGATACCCTATCCTTATGGAAAATCAAAAAGGGCTCTACTGCCATAAGGGCCTGCAACTCAGTCACCCTTCTTGCAGAAGTAATAGCCAACAAAAAAACAGTCTTCCATGACAAGTATTTCAATTCAGCAGTAGCCGCAGGCTCAAAAGGTTGTAGAGTGAGTTTCTCCAACACAAAATTGAGATCCCAAGCAGGAGTAGGAGCTCTACGTGGGGGTCTTATATTCTTTGCCCCTCTAAGAAACTGCTTGAACAAAGGATGAAAACAATGGTGGGTCACAATCATAGTGAGCTGAAATTGCTGCAGCATGAATCTTAATGGAAGAGAAAGACAAACCTTTGTCCAGTAACTCAGTAAGATATTGAAGAGCCACACTCAAATTTGGCTCAGAAATCTCCAAATTGTTTGCTGCACTCCAAAATAAAAATCTCTTCCATTTTTCATGCACTTTCCTTGTACTAGGTCTCCTGGCTTCCATAATCACATTTAAAACTTGTTGAGGAAGTTGAGACCTGCTGTCTTTCAAAACAGAATATGCCAGGCTGTTAGATGAAGAGAGTGAAGCTTGACATTGAGCAGGTGACCATCTCTCTGGGACAACAGGTGTGGAATCAAGGGTAAAGGCCATGGAGGCTTCTTTACCAGACTCCTCAATAATGGGTACCAGTGCTGCCGAGGCCAATCTGGAGCTATTAAAATCATCCTTGGCTTGTCTTGTCTGACCTTTAGAAGCACCTTTGGAAGAAGAGGCAGAGGTGGAAACGCATACACATGAAGATTTTTCCAACTGAAAGAAAGAGCATCCACTTTCCAAGCTGTGTGATGAAACCTCTTTGTGCAAAACTTTGGCAGCTGGTGGTTTAGTGGAGAAGCGAACAGATCTATGTCTGGAGTTCCCCAGGACACTGTCAACTTTAGAAATACATGAAGATCCAGTTTCCACTCGTGGGGATCCATGATTTGTCTGCTTAACACATCTGTTAAGGAGTTCTGTGCTCCCGGCAGAAACCTTGCCTGAAGAGTTAGTTGCAAGCTGAGCGCAGTCTCCCATAAAATCATTGCTTGCCTGCACAATGGGTAAGAATGTGTTCCCCTTGTTTGTTGATGTACCACATGACAGTTGTGTTGTCTGTTAGAATCAACACCTGCCCTGGAAGAAGTAACTCCTTGAAAGCCATTAATGCAAACTGGACTGCTAACATCTCCTTCATGTTGATATGTAGATGCTGTAGTCTGGCAGGCCACTTGTCTTGTATCCACTTTCCATTTAGATGAGCTCCCCAAGCAATGTCTGAGGCATCTGTCGTTAGAATCTGACTCGCCTCTGGCCGGGTCACAGAGAGTCCCTTGTTTAGGTGACATTCCTGAGCCCACCACAAAAATTCCTTTTGAATGCAAGGTATTATTTGAATGACAGTGTCCAAATCCTGGCAGTGCTGTGTCCAGACATTTTGAGATACCATTGTAGCTTCCTCATATGCAGTTTGGCATTGGGAAGCACCAGAATACAAGATGCCATGAACCCTAAGGCTTGAAGGACTGTCCTTGCAGTCAGCCCGGACTGAAGAGATAGTTGATGGAAGTAACTGGAAAGATTCTGTTGTTTGTCCGGGGTTAAAAGGCCATCTGGGCTGCTGTATTCAGTCTCACACCCAGAAAGCACATGTCTTGAGAGGGTACTAGACTGGACTTTATTTCGCTCACAGAATACCCTAGGCATCTTAGCACTGCTATGACATATTCCAGATGCTGTAGAAGGTCTTCCTTTTCTTGAGCCAGAATCAGGCAGTCGCCCAAGTAAGGATAGATTTGAATTCCTTTTAACCTGAAGTAAGCTATCACTGGAGCCAGAACCTTTGTGAATACTCTGGGCGCAGTAGATAAGCCAAAGGGCAATGCAGAGAACTGATAATGAGAATTTCCAGCTCGAAACGCAGATACTTCCTGCAACTTAGTCTTATAGGTACATGAAGGTAAGCTTCCTTGAGATCTAAAGTTACCATCCAATGATCTTTGCCCAGCAGAGGTAAAAGCTGTTGTAACGCCAACATCTTGAACTTGGGAATGTCCAGATAAGTGTTGAGGATAGATAAATCCAAAATTGGTCTCCACGTGTTCCCCTTCTTTGGTACTAGGAACAGGCGAGAATAAAATCCTAGGCCCCTTTCTGGTACAGGGACTGGCTGAATGGCCCCTATTTGGAGTAACAGAGAAATTTGCTTGTGAGCCTCTTTCCTTTGTGGAGGGGGAACGCCTGGCATGCCTTTGAAAGGGGCAATGTATGGAAATAAAACCTGTAACCGTGGTGAATGATATCCAACACCCATCTGTCTTGAGTGATTAAATCCCAATTATCTTTGAAAAGAGACAGTCTTCCTCCCAAAGGAGCTGCCAGACGAGAATCTACTGGCAGCTGAAAAGGCAGGTCATTGGGTCTGTTTACGAAAGGACTGACCCCTGCCCTCACCAGAAGTCTGAGCAGGTGAACCCCTGTTCTAGGCCTAAAAGAACCTTGAGCTCTGCCCCTACCACGTCTAGACCTACCCCTAGACTGGGAATCATAAGCAGGATATGTCCATCCCTTAGTAGGCCAATTTCTACTAAACTTCGTGGCTGCACCTGCAAAAATCTTTAACAGTTTGCATAGACTTAGCTTTGTCCTCCATTTTCTTTAAAACTGCTTCCACAGGCGAACCAAATAACACATCAGACTGTAAAGGAGCATCCAAAATCCTAGTCTTAACATGCTCTGCTAAATTCTGATCCCTCAACCAGGCATGCCTGCGAAGAACAGAACTAGTGGCAGCCACCCTCGAGGAGGCCTGCACAGCATCAAAACCACATTGCAAAGAATGCTTACCCACTTGTTCAGACACATGAACTAAATCCAGCAACTCTTTACACTCTATACCTTCCGCCAAAGCATCCACCTTAGATTTCAATTGTGAAAGGAGATAATTTTGATATTTTAGCATGTGAAACTGACAATTCAACGCCTCATGGCTAAAGTGGAAGAAGTATATACTTTCTTTCCCCACCTATCCAAAGCCCTAGCCTCTTTATCAGTGGGAACAGGATTTTTAACAACAGAGGCCTTAACACCTTTAGGCCCCTGAGAAACAGTTTCGGGTCTGCCCTAGGACTCTTAAACAGATACTTATGAGCTTCAGGCACCCTATAGTACCTATCAGGTTTAACAGGGGCAGGAGGCAAAGAATCAGGGTTCAAGGATGCCTCTGCAAAAACATCTTCCACCACATTCAACACAGGAGGTATAGCTAAAGGCCTATGCTGGGGTAAAAATAAGAATTCCCTAAGCCTTTTCCTGGAATCAGAGTAATCTTGGCCTTCCCATTTAAAGTGCTCCCTCATGGAATGCAGAGTCTCTGAAAATGAGAAATCCTCAGGAGGAGAAGCTGTAGGAGTGGAATCGTCCACATCAGAATCAGAATAAGGAGGATACTCCTGCAAGTCTTCCGCAGAAGACTCAGAAGCCTCTGAACACTGTTCAAAACTTTCAAACTCAGGTTCCACCCTAGGCCTCTTATCAGGAGGGGGCATAGAGCCTCTAATCATAGTAATTAAATCTTCTGCCATTTTAAGCATATATTTCTTAGGCACAGAACCTGAAGTGCTAGGAGAAGCCCCCACTGAAGCTAAACTTGGCCTACCTCTCAAAGAAGTTTTGGAAACAGAAGGAGAGGCTCTAACTAACTTGGGAAGAGAGGGAAGAACAGTTACCTGAGAAGCCCCCTCAGCCTGGCCTACCTCCTGAGAAGGCACATCCTGTAACAGTAAAGTCTCTGCCTGAGACTCCAAAGAAACTCCTGGCAAAACCTCTGGCTCCACTGAGTTTTCTAAAGAACCGACGTCCGGGACTGCCGGTTCATCAACCCTAGGCTTTGCTGTTTTGTCCTTGCGCTTTTGACGAAGCGGCCGGAGCATCCGACGGCATTTTATAATTACAACGCCCAAACACTAACCTGGCACAGTCTAACCTTCTCTTAATAGTGCGTTTGTTAAATCTAGCACAAGAGGGGCAACCAACAACGCCGTGCTCAGGCCCTAAACAAGGTATACACAAAGTATGGTAATCCCTATGAGGTATCTGCTTCCCACAAGAAATACAGTTATTCACTTTTTCTGACATCCGTTAAATACTGAGGCAAGAAAAACCAAAATGTTCCCCAACGGGGTACTTAGCCAACTTTGATTCGGTCTGAAACTCCGACTTCGGAAATATTTCAGAACGCCAACCTGCACTCGCAAAACTGCTTCTGCATCGGACCATGCGGCAAAAAAGACTGGGGATATGGCGTCGGTCATGCGATTAGTACCCTGACGCCCTGACGCCAGTCTAATGCTTGACCGACGTCAGCCATATACTTTGGTATTCGGGCCGACTGGACAGCGGACTACCCAATGGTTAGGACTGCAGCAATGTGGAATGAAGAACATCCTTAGCCAGTATCCGGAATCCCAGGGGTGACAGGTGCAGGCCATCTCTGGCAAAGCATCGTGGTCTGTTGACCATGTCATCCCAGGCAGACAGATACTGGATCCCTTTAGAATGGCACCAGAAGCTTAGCCAATTGTTGAAGTCAATTATTTTGTCCTTGTACTGCGGCATCATTCTGGGTGAAGGCAGAATGCTACTCTGGGCTAGGGTCATACCTGCCTGGGCTACAAGATCGGAGAGCTCTTCCATGTCTCTTTTCATGTAGTCCAGGGAGGTACCTCTCAGGTCGTTCACACCAACATGGACAATGACAGAGTCATATTTGTACTTGTTGTGGAGTGACCTTAGTGCGTGGGTTATGTGGCGGATCCTGGCACCCAACAGGCAGCTGACAGTAACCTTCTCCTTGTTTAGCCTGGTGAGTGGGACATCAGTGTGCCTGACTATAGAGTCGCCTATGACTAGTGTGTTGGGTACGTTGTTTTGCCTTATTGGCTGTGGTTGAGTGGCACAATGAGTCTGTGGGCTATGTGTCATTTGGATTGTGTTGGGGGGGGGGTGGCAGTTGCTTGCATTTCTGCTTTTGAGGTCTCTGTTGCTTGAGCAGATTATTATTGAGAGCCTCTGCGAATGTTTTTGTGTTTCTATGTGTGGATTTTGGTGGTGTAGATTTAGTGAGACTGTGATGTGTGTGGTGTGGTGCAAGTGTTTACCTTCTCCTCTTGACTGTCAAGTTCAGTCTTGATTGGAGAGAGCTTTACCTCCAGTTTGGCTAGATAAGTGCATCTCTCACAGGTTGTAGTGTTGGGTGGTAGGAGGAGAGGGTTGTCTGTGTACATGAGGCAATTTCTACATTGCCCCAAGATGCCCAGATTCATCAGATAGACAGGAGAGAACACTGGGAGCTGACCCTTGAACATGCCTGAATAAAAAAACTAGTTTCCTCTAGATAAGTGAGGAAAGTGAATACAAGAGCTGTTTTTCTCTAAGCAAGTGAGGAAAGTAAGTACCAAAACTGTTTTCCTCTAGGTAATGCAGAAGGTTGAGTGCTGTAGTAATAAGTAGGTTATTTAGTGCTTACAAGTTCTGAATAAGGGAGATTCAGTCACAGGAACAAATACAGAGGGATACAGAAAAAAATAATATATACCCTGTGGAATATACAGAAAACCCACCACATAATCTCACACATGGTGCAAATCAGGAATTTAAAACGTGAAATTGAAAGTACAAGGTACACATTAGACAGGGAAGACACTAACACAGTCAACAGGGAACAGAACATGCGGTATGTGTAATCAGAGACATACTCAGGAAAACAGATCAGAATGAATATGATTCTGATTAGGGGTGGGCCCCGCCCCCAACCCAAGAAACCTTTCTCACAAATTGTAAACGTGGAAAAGACGGACGCCCATTAGTGGACGTATGGGTAGAGGGGACACTATGGAAAAATGTCCTACTTGATACAGGGGCAGCAATCTCAGTCACTAATAAACAGTTACCTGTAAATCAGTTCAAAAAATCTTACATTCAAGGCTTTGATGGCAACACTTGCATGGCCATAAGCAGTAAGCCAGTTAAAATATGTTTCACAGAAAATGGATCTTCAATACATGGTACATTTCTTATGAATTCCAGTTGCGGAACAACAATCCTTGGGGTTGATATTCTCAGCAAACTGGGAATAGTAATTAATTTCAATAACAAGGTGTGACAACCGTGCACTGGCCCAGCAATCAAGGAGCTTCAATCCTCACCACTAACACCAGGGAGGTTGTCTCATAGAGGAGGAAAGGATAACAAATACACACAGCAAAGTACAATTTCCTTTAAGTGCACACAGAGATCACAGTCGGTCTGGGGCTGGTTGCTCACTTGCTCTCCAGGTCCCAATAAGACTCCCCACTGGCACAGCTATAGAGTCCAGATCTAAGCCTAGCCTACAAGCTAACCTCCAGTACCCTCTCTGTCCAACCAGTGCTTCGTGTCCCTACCCAGGTAGCTGACATACACCCACACTTTGAGATAAGTATTTATACAACTTCACAGACACTCCTGGGAAAGGCTGACACAGATTCTCTAGCTGTGCCCCTTTACCCAGACTATACGGTAGTAATTACTGTCACCGCCAGCTTAATAATTATCAGCTACACAAAGGCCCTTGAAAAGGTGTCCAATTATTACTGTGCAATATTATTATCCAATTGGTAATGTGACTATTCAGTCTAAGGCTTATTAGAGTGGCTTATTACAATACTCTATAAATATGCAATGTACTCTAGAGCTTACTTTGTCTCCACACAAACCAGCCACAGGTAAAGGTTTTAAAAATATTTAATAATACATAATTAAAAACACAAGACAATAATACTACACATCAGAGATATCTAAGCGTTCAGAGATCACACAGAAACTTAAAATAATACAGGACAGGTCTGATGTCAAAGAAAAACAATCTAACTTTTTAATCTTTAGCTATTCTTAAGAGAAAACACAGTGCTACAATCCTACTTACAGATATAAAGAGCATAAGCAGTGCTGGGGTTGATGGTCCAAGACAAAATGCTTCAGTCTCTCTCTCAACAATAGTTTTTAAAACACACTTACAAACAACTCTGCTAAGGCCCTCCCAAATTACATAATTTTGACACTTAGGTTTTCCCAGTATTCACATTACATCATTTTGAACCTAGTCTGGAGTTCCCAGGCCACAAACTGCATTATTTAACAATCTAACACCTGCTCAGGAAACTATAACAATAAAAGACATGTCACATGTATACGCTAACAATTATTCCTTAAGTTAAGACAATAGAAAGAATGTGTTCAGCCAGCTGCTTCGGCACTACTTTTTTAGATAATTGTAACTTCAATGAACACTTGAAATGCTTGGCTTGGTTTTCCTTACAGCAGATGGCAATGTTGCAACAATCTTGAAGTTCACATTTTACAGTGTTTTCTTTCATTTAAGAACACAAGCCTGCATTTTATATTTATTTATACAAATAGTATAATTATATATCAAATTCTATTTGACTAGGCTGGCAGCCTTTGCCCATCTTTCCCCAATCTTCACACAAGGTTTTATGGACAGCCACAACAGAACAGCTCAGCAATTTCCTTGCTTTGTAATTGACGTAACTATAAAAAAGACATTACCAAGAGACATCCACAACTGCAGGATAAATGGGAGCAAATCAAATCACAATTTCAGCCCTTGTGGGCTACATCTAAGACAGACTGTGGCAAGTTAGCAGTACCAGTGACTGCAGGTAATCCTTCGGATCACATTCCTCCTTTTCAAAAGCAATATCCAATCCCTAAAGAGGCGGGAGAGGATATGAAGAGGTGCATAGAACAATGGGAACATGTAAATCATATATAGAAACGAGCATATATGCAAATAACCTGCAAACATCAGCGTACACAGAAAAAGGAGGTAAGCAATAAACAGAAGGAAGGACAAACCCTTTGCCTTACTGAAAAGGGTAATCACAAACACTAACAGTACAATAAAAATGGTAAATTATGACCAATAGAATATGGGGATAATCCTCCCTATAACCCAGATCATGGCAGGCAATAAGCATTCAAGTAATAAATTAACGGAACGCATGTTATCAGTTCGCAGCAAAGTACAGGGATCTTTTAAACTCGATGTAAATTAATTAAACAAAGGAGACAGTTAAAGACAGAAAAAAAATATTACTTTACTGGTTTAATAAGCCAGGATGGATTCAGAATAAACACAGAAATGACCTGAAGACATACAGACACAGAGCAAAGTTAAACAGATACAGTATAAAGTTAATAAAGATACATTAAATACATTTACAGTAATGCAAATGGTATATCCAAAACTAAGCAATGCAATTAAATGTTGGGTATGTAAGTCCACATCTACGTCTGGAAATGGCATAACATTTAAGGCAGTACCTATGACAAATCCTAAATGACAAAAGGTTCTATGGTAACAAGAGAGGGTCAAACCCCCCCCCCCCACACACACACACACATTAAAAGTACAGTATGTCTCGAAAGGCAGCTTATGCATACAGCAAACAGGATCAATATTGGTAAAAAACAGTGACTGTATGTCATATTTTCAAAAGAATGTCTTACATAAAATATAACAGCAAACAGTCTTATAAACAAACTAGTACAGCAAGAACATCATTAGTCAAACCGGTGTAACTGCCATCCTGAAAATAATACACAGGAATACATACAGGTAGTAAAGTACAGAGTCATTAAAACACTTAATAAAAACTTAGACAAATAGCATTTTTCATCTAATAAAAATCAGCACACCATGTTGGTTCATAAAAATCAGTGTAAGTTAATAACAAACAGTATCAGTACAATAACAGTCTGTTAACAGTCTTAAAAAGTTTAAATGTGTTTCTATAACAGCAATCTATGGACAGGACAAGGCAATCTAAAAAAAATGTACATACAAAAGGAAATGCAAATAAAACAGTTGCAAAGAAAACATGGGGAGAGATACTTAGATATAATAGATCATGAGAATAGGGACATCATGATCGGAAACCTGATTTCAGTATATTTTTGGACATGCAAAATTTGTTTGCAAAGGCACATAAGTCAAATTGTTGGGTTTTTAGCCACATTCCTTATGGAGGGAAAATGCCATTACATGCAGTCCCTGTAAAGGTTACACATACAGGTTTTATGTTTAAAGAATCTTATAAAAATTGAGTTGTAAAACAATCGGCCATAAAAAAAAAAACAAAAAACAAAAACATTTGCAGTTGATGAAAATAGAAAAGGGGATACTTCAAAAAAAAAAAAAAAAAAAAGGGGACAGTCAGGGTTGCCACTTTACACCAACTCTGGTCATGTGAAAATGCTTCAGTATAAAAGAAAAACAGCATGGGAGTTAACACACAATACTTCTTTTAAGGATGAGATGAAAGAAGAGAAATTCTGTTAAATATGTATGTACTTCCAATAATGAGAATTACTCACACATTACCAGAGGACATGGTAAAAAAATCACCAAAAAAAAAAAAAAGAGGGAGGTTCATAATAAAAAAAAAAAAAATTGGGAAAGATTTTAAAACAGCTGGACAAAGGAAATGGTGTTATTTCAGGAGCTGAAATTTTTCACTGGCATGGTGCCAGTAAGGCAATATGGAAAGTTACAAAGTTGATAGCAAATGCAACTTATGGAGCTATCTCAGATATAACAGAGGAGATGTGTTATAAAACTGTCAAACAAGTAACTATTGTTAACAATAAAGAAAAGGCTATTAAGTACAGAGGATCACATTTTCCTGCAAATTGCTTTTTAAAATATTCTTTTCCCAAAGCAATAATGAAATTAAATGTATGCTGCAATGCAAAAGAAACATGCCTCTTTCTAATACAAGATTTTGCCTTGTAAAGCAAGGGTTAACTTAACAAGATTTTAAAATAAATGCTTCTGTGTAACTGCAAGGCTGACAACTTGCTTAATCAAGCATGAAAGCAGTTAAGAATAGATAAGTAATAATGGCCATGCGTCTGACACCTGCAAAAATAAAACATGCTTAGTTAGTTTAACTACTGGCTAAGTGGATTGTTCTCAGGATGGTGGGGTACTATAATTTGTGCATTAATTGCTCTTATCGTCATTATTTGTTTAATTACAACAGTTCGCATGTGTGTTAAAATGTGTGTTAATGAAAGTATTAATCAAGTAACAGCCGTTGGTAATGTAACATTGTATGAAGAGATAGCACTGAATGCAAGGGATCCGTATGTTGCAACGGACCAAGGGATTCAAAGTACTGAAGATCATATTGTGTTGTAAACTGAAATGAAGCAAGCATTCAAACCGACAATCAAAGATGGAGTTCAGACTAGCGACAAAGAATTCTGAGGATGGTACATCTGGACATCACCTTTATGCCCTATGCTGTACACAGGGAGCATACATGTGACGTACAGTGCACCCTTAGCAATCTAAAGCCTTTAAACCAAAGTAAAACTCGGACCAAAACCTGGCCCAGTAGATAAAAATCCAACAAAAAACAAAAAAAAAATCACTGATAAAAGAGTACTTTGGTTCTGGCTGCATTAACTCCACAGTTAAATGCTTTCGTCTTAACCAGACTTCTTTAGAAGATACAGTTGTGTACACTTACCATAAATGTAGATGTTCGGCTGCATTAACTCCACAGTTAAATGCTTTTGTCTTAACCAGACTTCTTTAGAAGATACAGTTGTGTACACTTACCATAAATGTAGATGTTCGGCTCGAATACCAGAGTCAATGTTTTTGTGTGCCGGCTGCCGTCGCCTGTAGTCTGAAGTCAGGTCGTCAGTGCTATAAAGCAAGGCAGCCAACGCCACTGCATCAGTTGTTCTTGCCCTAACCCATCAGAAGCTCAAGGGAAAAGAGAGAAGTGGTTCTGGTTGCTAAAAGTCACCTAGGGAAGCTTATGCCCCAATGGGAAGATGTTAAATGGGGGATGGAGGGAGGGAAACTAAGACTGCAACAGTGAATGCACTTGAACATCTACATTTATGGTAAGTGTACACAACTACACTATGTTCTTCATGTTTCACTGTTGCAGTCATCACCTGTGGGAGGATTCCCAAAGCTGAGGAAAGGGGTGGAAGGATAGGTTGAATCCTAGGTATGGGTTAGGACGTCCTGCAGAATTGCAGAGGCAAACCCTGCCCTAGACTTAGAAAAGAGGGGTTGTAGTAATGTTTTGTAAAGGTATGGACAGAGGTCCAGATGGGCGCTTCCAAGATGTCCCTTGTGAGTACTCACCTGAGAAAGGCAGTGGAGGTGGGGGTTGCCAGAGTGGAGTGGGTATGTATAGACTTAGGGATGGGTTTCCCATGTCATCTTACTATAATTTGTGAAGCTTAATCTAATAGTTTAACTTACTTTTATTGCTTTTTGACTCAATATCTAGTATTTTAGTGTAATCTGAGGAATTTAGCCTTGCTTTTGATGTTGTATCTATGTTTAACTGAAACTTTCTGGTCTGCTCAGATATGTCATATCAATTCTCAACTGCTGCTTTAGACAGTATAAATATTTTATTCGGCTTTTGCCTGAACTAACTTTTACTAGAACTGTTGTGGATCTCTGAGTTTTTTACATGATAATGTTAAATGTATTTCATTGCTGTGATCCTGCCTGTACTAACTTCTATTAGAACTGTTGCTGAACTCTGAGTTTTTTAACATGTAAATGCTATGTGTATTTTATAGTAGTGCCTTCTGTAGACTGTGCTTGTTCTGAATCTAAAGTATCTCCTTTCTCTCCTTCTTTTCTCAGCAGTAAAACCCTCCTGACCACCTTTAGGTCTGGGTTCTTGCATCCCATCCAAACCTGCTACTCTCCTCACCTAATTTAAGGAACAAAAGTTATCCCACCCTGTGGAGCCTACACATGGAAAAATAATAGAAAGTATGACCTAGAGCTCCTGCTCGTCTTAATCTATTTGTATTTTTTTCCCAGTGAAGTTGTAAAACCCAAGGTCAGCACTGCCAGCAGCCAGCAACTAACCCCCCCCTCCTCCTCTCAACCAACTGATCATATATTTGCTAATAATATCCCTAGCTACTTGCCTCTCGCTTTAAATCATAAGCCTTGTAAGCAGCAAGTATTGAAATATCCCCTGTGGTCATTAGGTGGCCCCTACTACTAGGGTTTTTCCTCTGGAAACCTCCTCTACCTAGCAAACTCTCTATCTTACCTACTGTCAGCCCCTTTCTGTTCCACTTTTCTCTTTCCACTTGCTCTGATACTTCTAGCTTCTACTTGCTCCTACCTCTTGACACCAAATATATTTACTTCCCCTTGCCTACTTACCTTCTTTCTGAGCACTTCACTGATTGTTTTTCTCCTGGACCTTTTCTCTTCCCGGGCTCACTCCGCCTCCCTACCCCCATTCCCACCCACCACAGGGGTCCTACCTTTATCTCTAATAGGAACACACCCCTTTAAACCTCCTATCCAATCAAATCTCTACACAACTCTCTGAGTTCATTACACCTTCTCTTCTCATAAATACTCCCCCTCCCCTTTCTTAAACACTATTCCTACCACATTATATCCCTACCTCCTACCCCACCCTCTTTAATTTCCAATTTCTTTCTTTAAACTTTACTTCAACTCACTTCCTCCTACTTCTCTGCATAACTCCTTTGATACCACTATGCCCACACTATCTATACCTGCATTACTAAGACTACTCATCTTTTTACTATTGTTATCATCTCTTGTAACTTCCTACATCATAACTTCTTACGAATACTCTCAGACTCTCTCTACTCCACTGCCCTCTAAAAGTACCTCCACATTAACAACATCTTTATCTTCATCCTATTTGCATTCACCCTCTCAGTCCATCTACCTTCTAGCCAAATATCACAGATTAGTACACTGCAAGTTCAGAAAAACCTATACCAAAAACAAATGACATTCACTATAATCTTAAACCAAAGATATATCCTACTCTTCTCCACTTACTACAAGATGGTGATATTCACCCCAATCCTGGTCCACATCATATTACAACCAACATAGAACAAAACCTAACTAAACCTTTATCCCTCTCTTACTCTAAACCTTCCAACTCTTTGTCTATTGCCCATCTTAATGTACGTAGTATCTGTAACAAAATTACTCAACTCCATGCCCTTCTTGAAACTGAGAAATTTGATATTTTATGCCTATCAGAAACTTGGTTAAAACCCTCAATTAAAGACATCGAAATTACCCCACCTGGTTATAGCATTATTAGGTTTGATCATACTAATAGGAAAGGAGGTGGTGTAGCCATTCTGTATAAAGCAAAACTTAAACTGATTCCTCTAGACCTAACTCTTACTCAAAATAATTATGCTGAAGTAATTAGCTCTAAAATACAAATCAATACCAATAAAGCCATTAACATCATCTGTGCATATCTTCCCCCTGGAAATAACATCAATACCCTTGAAGATATACTCTACCAACTCTATATCAAACTTCCACAAGAAACACTAGTCCTTGGTGACTTTAATATAGATTGGCATTCCTGTAACAATGCTAACCCTACCTCACATATCAACCTCTTTGGCTTCAAACAACTTATCAATACTCCCACTAGAACCAATAAAATAAACAATAAAGCTTCTACCTTAGACTGGATTCTCACTAATACCCCCCTGCAAAGCTACCAAACAGGTATTCTTCCTGACGACCTTAGTGACCACTCACTAACCTATATAATTAGAAACAAAACCAACTTAACCTTACCCACAACCTTTAGAACCCTTCATTCAAAGAAAGATTTTAACCCTGATCGGTTTCAAGCTGAACTTGTCCAATGTCATTGGGCCCCTCTAAAACATCTCCCACTCAACAAAGCAGTGGAACACTTCAACTCAACATTCTTAGCAATTCTTAATCAACACGCCCCAAGTCGAACCATTAGAACTAAAACTAAAACTGCCCCCTGGCTAACCACAAATACTAAGCATAAAATCACCCTCAGAAATAAATCTTGGCATAAATGGCGCTCCACCAAAAGTCAAATAGACCACCAAAGGTTTAGAGAGCTTAGAAACAGTACAAAAAGCCATTCTTACAGACAAAAAGAACTATTACTTTCAACTTCAAAAACTACCAAAAGGAACCCAAAAATTCTGGTCCAGCATCAATAGTCTGCTGACCCCGCCAAATAATTACACCCAACCCTCAGGATTCTGACCCTGATAATCCCACACTAACAGCCAATAACTTTAATTCCTTCTTCACCAATTCTATACAAATTCTAGCCAACCAACTATCTCCTGATACTTCTCAACTACCTCCAAATACCTTAATAAATACCATTCCTCCCCTTCAACTACAACCTGTATCTACCTCCTATATACAATCTCTTATCCAAAAACTTAAACCTACCACCCCTTCCGCTGATAAGCTTCCTGCTGAATTCCTGCAACTAGCAGCAAAAGCCATTGCTTACCCTGTCTCTATCTTAATAAACAGATCAATAAAAGAAAGTAATTTCCCAGCAATCTGGAAAGTATCATATATCATTCCCCTCCATAAAGGAGGCAAATCTTACTTCTCCAACTATCGTCCCATAGCACTTTTATCCCCCTTAGCTAAAATCATGGAAAAATGCATACATAAACAACTACTCAACCATCTTCTCAATAATAGCCTTCTGGCAGACACTCAGCATGGTTTCAGACCTGCTCACAGTACTACCACAGCTCTTCTCTCCTTCACCAACACAATAAACTTAAACCGTAATAACAATAATCTTACATCTTCTCTTTTCATAGACCTATCAAAAGCCTTTGATATGGTAAATCATACACTTCTTCTGCACACATTAAAATCTCTTGCCCTGGAGCCCTCTTCCCTAACCTGGTTTTCTTCCTATCTTGAAAATCGTCAGCAAGCCGTACTCTGGAAAAATTCTCTCTCTGCTCTCCTCCCTATCTCTTTAGGAGTTCCTCAAGGGTCTATCCTAGGCCCACTTTTATTTTCCATCTTTATTAATGACCTTCAATCATCTATACCTAATACTACCTGCATACAATATGCAGATGATTCCACTATAATTTGCACTGCCTCTTCTCAAACAGAACTCCAGTTTCAAACACAATCAGCCTTCTCAACTGTTGAACAGTGGTTCTCCAATCGCTGTCTACTCCTTAACCCCCAAAAAACTAAATTATTACTCTTTTCACCTACCCGTAAATCTACTTTGATAAACTTCTGTATTACTGCAACTGATAACACCATAATTTCTCCTGACTCCTCAACTAAACTTCTTGGTGTTACTATTGATAATAATCTTAACTTTGATTGTCACATCAACAACACAATAAAAGCCCTTAATAAAAAGATTGGATCCCTATACAGAATAAAGTCCTTCCTCACACCTGAAACTAAGATAACCCTAGCCCAAACACATCTTATTTCTACCCTTTCGTATGCATCTCCTATTTACACTAATCTATCTAAAAGCAACCTTAAGAAACTCACTACATCTTACCACAATATTGCCCGCTTTGCCACCACATCACAATTTAGAGCTCACCACTGTCTAAACCTACAACAACTACACTGGCTGGAACTCCTAATAAACTCATTTTTCAACAACTCTTAATTGCACACAAAATTCTATACCAACCTTCTAAAACACCAGCTCTTTCCAAACTCTTGACTCCCTATATCAACCTGAAACAACTACGTTCCTCTGACAAATTACTTGTTAATATTACCAAAACTATGAACTCTGCAGGCAACTGCCTTTTTTCTAACTCAGTAGGTAAAATATGGAATAATCTTCCATCCGATCTGACCTCTTTGCATACTCTTCCACTATTTAAAAAACAACTTTTAATACATCTTAATAAATTCTGGCTTTGCTCTTGTACCAACCCAGACTAGCCTGTTTACATCCTTAACTCTATCATAAACTTTTCTTATCCACTTGGATGTTATCTTCTACTTCAACTGAGATATTACCCCTATTTATTGTAAATATTACATAACTCTTTTAGCATGTATTATCTACCAAGGTTCAAAACTACCTTTTATATACTTTATGATCTCATACCTTATTATATTGTTTTGCTAGGATTGTTCTGATAAGTTAAAATCTATAATATTTGTATGTTCTTGTTTTTACATTTTTACCTTTGTATAATTACACTTGTACTATGTCTTCTTATGTATTTCCAATATTGTTTTTAACCTCAGGAGCTCCCGGCCTCCACTGAAAATGGACATTAATCCAGCTGGACTAGCCCGGTCAACAAATGTAAAATAAATAAAAATAAATAAATAAATCTGTAGCAAAAATGGATACAATGTGAAATCCATTTGGAATGGTTTGTCTGGAAATGGGCTTCCCCTCTGCTCTTGGGGCAAAGCTTACCAGTAGTTGGTCTATTTTCTGACTGGCTTAGTACGGTCCAAATAGTATCAGAGTTTCCTGTGTACGTCTAGTGAATGTAGGATTCTTTTCCCCTTGTTTTGAAGGTTGGGAAAGAAGGTGGGAAGGTGTATGGCCTGGTTAAGAATCACATTAGACACCACCTTGGACATAAAGGAGGGGTTAGTCCTCAGGGAGAGTTTGTCCGCTTGGAAAATGAAGAAGGGCTCAACAGCCATGAGAGCTTGAAGTTCCGAGACCCTTCTGGCTGATGTGATAGCTAGTAGGAAGGCAGTCTTCCATGAGAGGTACTTCAATTCTGTAGAAGCGGCAGGTTCGAAAGGAGATAAGATTAGTTTTTCTAACACATAATTCAGGTCCCAGGGTGGCGTGAGAGGCCTTCTGCGAGGCCTGATATTAGAAGCCCCTCTGAGGAAATGCTTAATCAAAGGATGAGAGAAGAGGGGTGGGTATGAATCATAATAGGCTGAAATGGCCGAGGCATGAATTTTAATAGAAGAGAAAGAGAGGCCACTATTGAGCAACTCTGCAAGGTAATCCAGGATGAGAGTGGTGGAAGGTTGGGAGATACTGCCCCCCTTTGATTGTTTCCAGGAGTAGAATCTTTTCCAATTTCCTGCATATGATTTTCTTGTGCTGGGCCTTCTGGTCTCCGTGATGATGTCCATGACCTGTTTGCTTACCAGGGACTTCATGTTAGTTTTTAGTGTACAAGTCATGCTGAAAGATTGAGAGTCTGTAGGTCTGGGTGCAGTACCTTCCCCCCTTCCTGGGTCAAGAGGTCTGACATCAAGGAAAGCAGCTTTGGGGGGCTGTAATGTCAGGCTGCGTAGCAGGGGGTACCAATGCAGTCTGGGCCAGTTGGAGCAATGAGGATGGCCTTTGGTCTCTCTTCTCTTATTTTGATCAGAACCTTGGGAATAAGGAGCAGAGGAGGGAACGTGTACACAAAGAGGGAGTTCCAGGGGAAGGTCAAGGAATCCACCTTCCACGCTAGGAGGTGGAACTCCCTGGTGCAGAACTTCTGCAGCTTGTGGTTGAGATGCGAAGCAAAGAGATCAACTTCTGGGGTCACCCACTCCTGAGTGATTTGCAGAAAGATTCTTCTGTGGAGCTGCCATTCATGGTGGTCCAGTAAGTTTCTGATTCGGTGGTCTGCCAGAGTGTTGTTGACCCCTGGTAGGTATTGGGCAATTAGGTGTAGCCCCATGGGGGTGGCGCCAGAGACTCATGGCTAACCTACACAGGAGGTAAAACTGGGTGCCCCCCTGCTTGTTGATGTACCACAATCACTGTGGTGTTGTCTGCTTTTATAAGGAGGACCCCTGGGGTTTGGAAGAATGTCAGAGCCTTTTGTACTGCCACAATTTCTTTCTGATTGATGTGCAAGTGAAGTTGGTGGGTATTCCAAAGGCCTTGGGTACACCTGCCTGCTAGGTGAGCACCTCAAGCAATGTCTGAGGTGTCAGTGGTGATGGTCTGGCAAGAAGGGCGGATGAGGAAAGGAAGACCCTTGTTCATGGCACAGGCCCCTGCCCACCAGTGAAATTCAGCCCTTATATATGGGATCAGATGGAGTGTGGTCTCTAGGGACTGACAGTATTGACACCAAAGGTTCTCTAAGTACCACTGAAGTTTTCTCATGTGAAGCCTGGCCAGCGGGATAAGAAGGTTGCAAGATGCCTCTGCCCACTGGTTTGGTGGGAGGTCTGGGTACCCTCTTGGAAATGGGAGTTCACTGAAAGAGAATCTGTATCCCTATGAAATGATTTTTAAGACCAATTGGTCCTTGGTTATAGAAACCCAATTTCTTTGAAGAGGGTGAACCTTCCTCCTAGTTTTGATGAGTGAAGGGAGGGCAGAGGGGGGTGGGAAAGTCATTGTGCGTGCTTACCATAAAAAGCTTGTCTTAGAACTCCCTGCCTTAGAGATGGAAGTGGTCCATTGTTTGCTTCTTTGCTGGCCCTGGGATAGGGGCCTGGTTGACCTGTCCCTGCGGGGCTTACCTTGGCCCTGTCTACTGGGTGCAGGGAAGGCCCAGTTGCTTAGAGGGGAAACTTCCTGCTGAATCTGGGAGGTTGAACTTGAAAGAAATGTTTTACTGTTTGCATAGATTTTGCTTTGTCTTCCATCTGTTTAAGCACTTCTGCTTTTTCCCCCAAACAGGAGCTCCTTGCCTAGGGGTGCATCAATACGTTTAGACTTGACATGATCAAGGAGAGGTTGTTCCTTCAACCATGCATGTCTTCTAATAACAGATCCTGTCACTGCTGCACTGCTATAGGCTTCTAGGGCATCATATGCACATTGTAATGAGTGCTTCGCCACTTGGCAAGCAGATTGTAGTAATTCTCCCAGCTCCTTTGAGTTGGCACAGTCAGGAGAGGAAGCAAGGAATCTTCTGTTTTAATTGTTACAACGTGTGCTGTTGATATTTTAACATATGGAACTGACAATTGAGTGCTCCGATAGTTAAGATTGCAGAGGTGTATACTTTCTTTCCCCATCTGTCCAGAGCTCTGAACTCTTTGTCAGGAGGAAGAGGATTCTCAGCAGAACTAGTCTTATCTCCTTTGGGTCCCTGTGTAATGACCTCAGGGTCTGCAGCAGAATTCCTATACAGGTATTTGTGGGAATCTGGTACTCGGTAGTACCTGTCAAGTTTACTTGGAGCAGGAGGCAGGGCATCAGGGGCTAAGCTAGATTCATGGAAAACATCATCCACCACCTCCAAAATAGGTGGGATGGTCAGGAGTCTGTGCTGAGGCAGGTCCAGAAACTTTCTAAATCTTTTCTTAGATTGTGGGAAGTCTTGAGATTCCCATTGGAAATGTTCCCTGAGGGAATGAAGGGTTTCCCCAAAAGAGAGGTCCTCCGAAGTGGAGGAAGAAGGAATTGACTCCTCTGCATCTGAATCCTAAAACAGTTAAGGGATGTTGTTCCTCTTCAAAAGCAGAACAATTAGATTCCTCAGACTCTTGGGCTATCATAATATATGAAGAAGAATGCATTTTCCTTTTAGGAGTGGGGGCTTGAGTACCTCGGATAAGGGAAATGAGATCCTCCGCCATTTTAAGCATTTGAGCTTGGGGTGGGGGAGCAGTAGCAAGATGGTGGCTAAAAGCAGATTTCCTTGGAGTGGCCTGGTTTCTAGGCCTGAGAGAATCCGTCAGACTCAGAGAAGCAGTAGTCGGATGCGAAGACGTCATTTTTTGTCAAGATTCAGTAGTTCGAAAGGCCTCCTTGGAAGCCGGTGCCTGCGTCACGGCTCCGGACCCAACCAAGGCAGTGACAGCCAAAGGCTCGGTAGATGGAAGTAGATTTCTGTGGCACACCAGACTCCAAAAGGGTCTCAGCAGAGGCCTGCGTAGATTATGAGTCAGTCATCAGGGAAAGCGCCTCACTGAATTCCGGAGAACTGATGACTTGCTTAGCGGTAGCGTCGTTGGAAGGCTTAGCCTTGTGTGGCCTGTCTCTATCTTTATTTCTACGTTTTTTCAGAATATCCACAAATTGTTGGCTGACAGACGCCATATCAAAATTCGAAGATGGATCACGAAAATAATAGTCTACAAAAAGAGCTTTACGGCGAATGGTTTTCGCATTAAAGAGGGTGAAGCACCGGCAACGAGGGATGCCGTGGTCTGGACCTAAACAAGTGATGCAGTAAGAATGAAACTCTCGGTGTGGGATCTGCTTTCCACAGGCAAGACAACTGTTAACTTTTTCAGACATTGGTTAGAGCAAGGAAAAAGGTCCCCAACGTGGTACTCAGCTTTAGACATTTAATGCTGAAATTCAACTTCTGGTAGCGACCGACCGGCACTCGTGCGAACTGCTTCTGCTACGGGCTCCATAGCAAGAAAGACTGATGTAGTGACGTCGGCTGCCTTGCTTTATAGTGCTGACGACCTGATGTCAGACAACAGGTGATGGCAGCTGGCACACAAAAACACTGACTTTGGTATTCGGGCCGACCGAGGGCTACCCACAGCAGGGATAACCCACAGGTGATGACTGCAGCAGTGAAACACGAAGAACAAAGAAAACAAAATAAAGTACAGTTTTGTACCTACCATAAATGTAGATGTCCGAACTGGATAGCATCTGTTCAGCAAACTCCGACCGACGCCTAAGCGTTCGTCGGTTGAAGGAAGCACAGGCCGAACAGGCTGCTACGTCGTGGTCTGGGCCTAAGCAAGGCAGACAGTAAGAGTGGAAATCTTTATGAGGTATTTGTTTCCCACAAGTTAAACAGTTATTGACTTTTTCTGACATCGGCTGAGGCAAGAAAGAGTCCCCAACGGGGTGCTTAGCTTTTTAGAAGTCTTGTAGTATTCGTAGTAGTAATCTCTGGATCTGACCGACCGCACTTAACAGCTTCTGCTTTGGGCGCCAGCAAGAAAGACTGGGGAAAATGGCGCTGATGCCTTTATACCCGAAGACCAGCAGAGATGACGTCGGGTGAAGTGCGACATCAGCCGAAGCCGGACCCAGACTTTGGAATCCGGCCGACCGAAGGGCTGCCTGACGACAGGACAACCCATTTGTTATGACTGCAGATGCATCCATGAAGGACATCACTGGTTTTAACAAGGCTAAAATGAAAAGCATTTAATGAAATAAGCGCTTTCACGGATACACCGCTTCTTCAGACTACAATCAAACAAACATCACATTTAAATGCTAAAACAAAGAAAGTAATTATGCCATCATACAATTAGAACCTAATTTACTTAAAGGAATAATGTATATAGCAACTCTTAAAAACAATAAAATCAATCCTTCAGCGGCTTTGCCTTGAGAAAGGGTTTAAGTGAAACCATTCTGTTCAAGCCCAGAGGCTTGTCAGCATGGAATCGCAAAATCCATTCCTGTTTAACTAGTTCAGTAGCATTTTTAAAGTCTCCCCCTCTCTTCTTAGCAGCTACAATCTGAAGTACTAAAAACTTAAATGTGTGGTCCATGCCTTCCTTCATGTTATGCATAGCTAGTGAACTGTTTTCTTTCATATTCCTGATGTCCCTAAAATGTTCTAGTATCCTATCCTTAAGGCAATGATTTGTTTTACCTACATAGAAAGAAAAACATTTAACACAGTAGCTAAAATAAACAATATTACAAGTCCTACAGTCAGCATTGATATTGGGGACAATATTAAAACCTAAACTGGAATGTGTAAAAGGTCCTCCAGTGTGCATATGTCTGCATGCCATACAGTTTCTGCATGCATAAGTACCTATTGAAGAATTCTGTAAATTCTATGTACGTCTTTCTGTTTATCTTGCTGTTAGTTGCATTTACATGCATACACACCAGAGTATATTAACTCTTAGTATAAACAGTTACTTTTAAATACTGGATTGTACTAAGTACAATAAATACACGGAGGCAAATTGCTTTAGTTACTAAGACATTTCTGTTACATTTGACTTTTGGTTCTACAAAGACACAACGCATATGCTGTCAGCTCTCTATAGGAAGTTCCCAAAGTCTGTTTACGCATAGTTACATTTATATCAGAAGATCTGGTATTTTGCCAGAGTCTGATGTAAAACAGTTCTTTGTATAACAGTTTTTCTTTGTTCTTCTAATTTATGATTTGTCCTTGATTCTTTGTAGTTTGATGATCCAAGTAAACTCAGTCTTGCATTATCTTTAACGTGGTGTTCCAGCACTATCTGAAACTTGATGTTACACTTCTTTACTTCATGGATGTCCTTGCAGCTGCCATCTACGTACAGACTTTGTTTCTCAATAACGTACTCCTTCACATGGATGGCAAAATCTTAACTAAGCTATGCCAGCACATTTACTAGTACTTATTTTTCAGCATTTTACACTATTTCTAAATTAACCCTTTATATTTCATATTATTCTTGCAGCTTTTATTCAAGCTAATAATCATGCAAGCAGTAGTTTGAAAAGACAGTATATACTACATAGAACAGATTCTTCTTTCACCTATTCTTTCTGACCTAGGAAACTTAATAAAATCAGCAGTTTTATAACACAAATGGCTTTTCAAGGACCTGTTACTGTGAAAGGTAAAATTTGGTTTTTCACCTATCACCCCTTTAAGCCCTTCAACTGTAGACAGAATGTCCCACTACTTATTAATAACCTCACATACCACATTAATGTCACTAGCAAAGGTTAAAGACATCCGTAGAATATTATTGGTGTTGCGTCCAACATCAAACCTACTTACTTCCATCTGTAAGGGAACAATATTCTCATTACAATAAGGGTTACATCTATCATGCCTGGTATTCCAGGCCTCAAGAATACATTTATCAATGCCATAACATTTATATCCTCTCTCAATTAATTCTGATTTAAGTTGGTCCAAAGCAAGTTGCAGACGGTTATCATCATTATGTAGACGCATTATCCTAAAAACTTGTCCTTGTATAACATTCTGTTTAGTGTGTTTCAGATGCATACTACTATTGTGCAACAGGTTGCTCCTTCCTCACTTGCTTCCTATACAGACTGGTCCTGATAGAATCTAACCAATACTTGCTGACTGTAACATCAAGAAAATCTATTTCACTAGGAGAATATTTATGTGTAAACCTCAGAAAACTCGTACTCCCATTCAGATATACAATGAAATCAGTAAGAGCTTGTTCAGAACCCTGCCAGAACAAAAAAAAATATTGTCCACAAATCTTGTGTACCAGGCAATGGATCCACTAAACAATTCACTAGAAAGTATATATTCATGTTCCCATTTGACCAAAGAAAGGTTGGCGTAGCTATTGGCACAGGCAGTGCCCATAGCCATGCCAACCTTCTCTAAATAGCATGTGTCCCCAAAAACAAAAAACATTATTATCCAATACAATGTCAAGCAATGTACAAATCAACCGCACTTTGTTATTCTCCATCCCCTTGTCACAAAGCAACTGTCTCACCTTCTCTATACTCCACTCATTGGGAATGACAGTAAATAATGACTCAATATCTAGAGTTACAAAATAGCAACCAGGCTCAACGTCTCTCCATTTGGAGCTGAGCATATTCAAAAAGGTCCAAAACTGGATGTAAATTTTTCTCGATATATATGGAAAGGGGTTCTGTAGCCCATCCTTTACTAGAAACAATAGGGCACATTGGCAGATTCCTCAAGCCCTTATGTATTTTTTGTAACCCATATACTACGGGTATCACTGGATGTTCAACAGAAAAATAATTAAAGATGGATTCGGATATCATACTAGTGATCAAAAGGTCAAATACTAAAAAGGACACTATCTATAATCCCTTTGACCATATTAATGGGCATGCATTTGTATGTATTATGATCATCAAGTAAAACCAACATCTGTTTAATATACAATTCCTTATCTAACACCACTGTACCACCTCCTTTACCTGCGGGTCGTATCTCAATAGAAGGTAGTTGTTTCAACTCTTGTAGTGCCTGGTATTCATGATAGGACATGTTAAAAAATTGAGGTTTAACAATACTAACAAACGCTTCCCTTATCTGTTTATCACAGATTTCTACAAAGGTGTCTATAGTAGCATTATTCGGTGGCATATACAGACTAGGCTTTTTAAACAAGCACTGGGCAGTCATATCTTTCTCAAACATGGCTTTCAAAGTTAAAGTTCCACCAAACAGTTTCAGATCTTTCAGTACTTCAACCAGATCTGCTTTCTGAGCTGGAACAAAGCTCATTCCTTTGTTAAGCAATGACAATTGCAAGTCAGTAAACGTATACGATGAAATATTAAGGACTAAACCTGTTTGAGTCTCTTGTCATTTTTGTAGTGCTCGTCTGTGCTGTGCATTCTCCTCATTTTCCCATTCCTGGTGCGACTGCATAACATAAGGAAGGCATGGACCACACATTTAAGTTTTTAGTACTTCAGATTGTAACTGCTAAGAAGAGAGGGGGAGACTTTAAAAATGCTACTGAACTAGTTGAACAGGAATGGATTTTGCGATTCCATGCTGACAAGCCTCCGGGCTTGAACAACATGGTTTCACTTAAACCCTTTCTCAAGGAAAGCCACTGAAGCATTGATTTTATTGTTTTTAAGAGTTGCTATACAGTGTTCCTTTAAGTAAATTAGGTTCTAATTGTATGGTGTCATAATTAGATTGATTGTTTTACCATTTAAATGTGATGTTGTTTGTTTGATTGTAGTCTGAAGAAGCGGTGTATCCGTGAAAGCGCTTACTCCATTAAATGGTTTTCTTTTTAGCCTTGTTACAACCAGTGTTATTGTTTTTTCTTAATACATTTTATTTTTTTCACTGGTTGTTTTTATCAGTTTGGGAGTTTTCTTTTATAATATAAACACGAAGGACATCTGTGCAGAACCAAACTAAGAAGAAATGAAAATAGAGCATGATCCTCCCCTACCCCCAACATCAACCAATAGAAGACAAACTTCCAATTAATGCCTTAAAGAAGTGTATCTAAAGCTTAAACAACAGAAGCTCTCCTTAATGCATTAATAACAGAAACACTGTCATTAAGTCCTGGAAAATTTGGAGCATCAACTTTCAGTTGCCAACACATTTCTCTGTGAGGAGCCTGTTTTCCCAGTCACCAAAATAAATAAGTCTACTTGTTCTAATACAAAAAAGGTACATTTTGTAAATCCCACCCAAGTCAAGGAGCATCTTGTGAGTGCACTTTTTCAATCACCTTTCTGAATACTGTACAAATATTGATAAATACACTTGGAAAAAGCATTTTTAGTTTTGCCAATACAGAAGGCTGAACATGCCTCACAGGAAGACATATAAACAACTCTAGATGTCTTGCAAGTATAAACATTGGTAACATCAGTTTGTCCCAACATCCCCCTTAAGAAACCAGTATAACTGATGTTCATAGAAGGACAAAAGTGACATGACCCACTCTTTCTAGTAACTGGCACTCCTTTGGTCTTACTACCAGACTTTTCAAGTAACATTTTCATATTGGATTTGTTTCTATAAGTGAAACTAACACTTTTGTCAAACAGTGCCTTAGTAGCATTGTCACATTCAAAAATACACCAGTTTCTTCTAATAATTCTAAGACAAAAGTGCTCAACTGTGGAGTTAATGCTGTTTACATTAAAGAGTACTTTGGTTCTGGCTGTCTAACCAGTGATTTTTTTTCATTTTTATTGGATTTTTATCTACTGGTGCTGGTTTTGGTCCGAGTTTTACTTTGGTTCTTTGCTTTTACTTGGAGCTTACCAGGTCATGTCAGCCACCAATTCAAAGGAAGTGTTCAGTGACCTGCCTGGAAGTAGTGCCTCGGATGCTGGGAATTTAACTTTGTGGATTCAGCAGCTTACACAAACCCTCACTCAGCTGAACCAGCATTTGCACCAAAGTCAGATTAACCGCTGTGTTGGCACCCTTGTGAGCCACTCTGTTCCAGGTGATGTCACTACTGAAAGGACTATTTGGAAGAATTTTCATCTACTTCACAGGTATGTTGTTAGCTTAATAAACTTAATTTTTTAAACTTGAGAGAAAGTGTCTGACCACTTGATGGTTATAATTTGAGCTTACAAGAACAAATTTTCTTACTGGACAAGTCAGTATACAAATTTAAGCTGTTACAGCTTGACAGCTATTTTTGGGGGGAAAGTTTAAAAAGAAAACAAGTCCCCACAGGATTATGGCTGTGGAAATACCCACAGGGAGTAAGTCCCAATTCTGTATTTCATCAGGAACTAACTGATTTTTTTCACCGGAATGGGCTAGAATTGACCAGGCTGAGAGTTAAAGACAATGAGAAATGCCTGGTAAAATTTAAACAAGACATTAGTAAGCTGGTTGATTCGATTACCAACTAGCTTCTTTTTTTTAACAATTTCAAGTGGCATTTAACAATATATTTTCAGCTACTGACAAAAAGTTGGTACAGGTTAAGAACAGGAAAAACAAATAATTAAGGCGGGATGATTTGCACTACTAGCAGATGACAGTGTATCCCTCACCCCCGAGCAATATCAGAAGGGAAGACTTAACAGGTTATTTACATGACAGTGAGGAACAACAGAAGGAAGACTGCCCTTTAAACGAGAACACCCTCAGGAGATCCAAACGTTTAGCGAAAAAATGAAGGGGTAGTTCACAACAGGTGACTCACTCTCACCCCAAGGGAAGGAAGAGGAACAATTGGGGCAATGGAGGTTCAACTTACAGGAAACTAGCAGACCACCAGTATTAGAGGAATCACTGGTGATGGACACTGCTACTACAAATACAGGTACTGTCAAGGTTTCATCTTATTTTGACTTTTCTATTTATAATTTCACTGATCTTGAAACTGGGCATGCTCACCACCAAGGGCTTTAACTTTATTCCCTCTACGAGGGCCAAGGAGGATGACACACTTCTAAACCTAAAGATTTTTACCAGAAAATTAAATATTTGGTGACAGTTCTATTTCCACTCATGAAACATTGAAAAGAAAGAGCACCATGAATCCCCCTTTACATGCTGTGGCACATCTATTTGAGAGGAAATGTGAAAAAGAGATACGTGGTACTATCAGGGGTAGAGTGCAAAAACTTTACAATCTCTCTGCACATGAAAGATAACTACTGTATGAGTTTAAGAACAATAAAAAAATTAGATGCATGAAACCTGGTGGTTAGTGAACATGTACCACTTGGATTATGTTGACCATTTACTTGGACATCTAAAAAATGATGACATATATTCACTGGTGTCTATTAATGAAATTAACATCACATATCATGGCATCAAGGTGGTACTTGATGAGTGGTTGCTTTTCGACAGGATTTCATGGGGTCTATATGACTATTTAACAGTAGACTTTCCAGTGATTCCTAGGATATTTGGAATCCTCAAGATTCACTCAGACCTCTACAACCCCCCCCCCCCCACCGCATCCTACTGTTGCAGTAATAGGTTTGGTTGCCTAGTCCTTAGCCAAATATGTGGACAACAAGTTAAAACCATTTATTTACAGACTCTCCCCATATTCTTAAAGATTCATGGGACTTACTGGACAAATTGAGAAAAGTGACATTAACCCAGGAAAGTATGATGGTTACCTGTGATGTGCAGAGCTTGTTTACAGTTATCCCCCATGAGGTGGAGTTACAATAGTTCAATAAGATTGCCGGTAAATATGGGCAGATTTCTGACTCAGAAAAATCTACTGTTGGTAACTTTATGGACCTTATTCTTAGCTGTATTTTTTCGTTGTTTTCAGGGGAATGTTACAAGTACAGTTGTGTATACTTACCATAAATGTAGATGTTCGAGTGTATGTACTGTTGCAGTCATTACATTTGGATAATCTGCTGGTTGCCCTCAGTTGGCCTGAATTCCAAAGTCTTTGGTCCTGCGTCGGTTGCGGTCTTCTCTTCCATGACGTCAGATCGTCAGGGGTATAAAACATGCAGCCGATGCTATTTTCTTTAGTTTTTCTTACCCCCAATGTCAGGTGCCCCCAAAAAGGTAGCAATATTATATATATTTATATATATATACATGCATAAATATAAACTCTACCTTGATCTACAAGCAAATACACCACATAGGCTGTAGAAGACAGAGAAGGAAAGATAAATTGCAGAATGACAGGGGGATGGCGAGAGGGTAACCTGGACTGCAACAGTGAATACACTCGAACATCTACATTTATGGTAAGTGTACACAACTGTACTATGTTCTTCGTGTTTCACTGTTGCAGTCATTACATTTGGGTAGAATCCCAAAGCTATGGTTGGGAGGCTGGAGCTAAACAGCACTAGGTGAGGCTATAAGGCCCTGCAGCACTGCAGTGGCAAAGTCTGCCCTGAACTTAAGAGTAGAGAGGCAAATGGTAATGTTTTGTAAAGGTGTGAACAGAACTCTAAGTAGCAGACTCTAGAATGTCCTTGGTTGGTACACCTCTGAGAAAGGCTGCTGAAGTAGCTACAGCTCTGGTGGAATGAGACCTAATGCCCTTGGGCACAGGTTTGCCATGGAGTAAGTAACAGAAACGGATGCAATGGCTTATCCACTTTGAAATTGTCTGCTTTGAAATAGCCTTTCCTTCTGATCCTGCAGCATATGACACTAGTAATTGCTCAGTTTTTCTTAGAGCTTTACTCCTGCTCAAGTAGAATCTTAGCTGTCTGTGTACGTCCAAGGAATGCAGAATTATCTCCCCTTTGTTCTGTGGATTTGGATAAAAAGTTGGCAGATGAATTCTTTGGTTAATAGCCACACTGGAAATGACCTTAGGCATAAAAATAGGATTTGTCCTCAGAGACACCCCATCTGGGTAAAATATGACAAAAGGCTCTACAGCCATGAGGGCCTGTAGCTCTGAAACTCTTCTTGCTGAGGTAATTGCTAGAAGCAAAGCTGTTTTCCATAAGAACTTTATATCAGCGGTAGCAGCTGGTTCAGATGGAGGCAGGGTGAGCTTCTCCAACACATAATTGAGGTCCCGTGCAGGTAATGGTGATCTTCTAGGAGACCTTAAATTTTTTGCTCCTCTAAGATACTGCTTTAGTAAAGGATGAGAAAAGATTGGTGGCTCTGTATTGTAATGAGCCAAAATGGCAGAGGCATGGATTTTGATTGATGAGAAAGATAGGCCTTTGTCAAGCATCTCAGTTAAGTATTGTAATATCTGAGGAATATGTGGTTCTGCTGTATCAGTTCCTTGTGCTTGATTCCAAGCACAGAATCTCTTCCATTTTCAGCATAAGATTTTCTAGTACTAGGCTAGGCCTTTTGGCTTTCAAAATGACATCCATTACAGCTTTACTGAAAGGTGTCATTTGTATGATTACAGGATTAGCCATGCTGCCACGTTCAGAGTCTGTAGTTGGTTGTGCAGGATCTGATTGTTTTGCTGGGACAGTAGTTGTGGTTTTTGAGGCAAGGTCCAAGCTGGGTATTGAGACAAGTTCCTTAGGATTGGGTACCAGCATTGGCGGGGCCAGTCCGGGGCAATTAATATCATCTTTGGCTTCTCTTGTCTGACTTTTAGGAGGACCTTGAGTAGAAGAGGCAGAGGAGGAAAGGCATAAACTGATAGGTTTTTCCAACTGAAGGATAGGGTGTTCACATTCCACGCTTGTCTGTAATAAGTCCTTGTGCAGAATCGTTTCAGTTGATAATTTTGAGGAGAGGCAAATAGATTTACATCTGGGCTCCCCCATTTCTCTGTTATCATGCTGAAGACTTGTTGATTTAGTTTCCACTTGTGAGGATCCATGAGGTTTCTGCTTAAATCGTCTGCCAGAGTGTTTTGTTTTCCTGGCAGGAATTGAGCTTGAAGATGTATTTTGTAGGTCAAAGCTGTGTCCCACAGTGCCATGACTAATCTGCAAATGGGGTATGAGTGTGTGTCCACTTCCTTGTTTATATACCACATGACTGTGGTGTTGTCCGTCTTTATCAATAGTTGTCCTGGATGAAGTAAGTCCTTGAATGCTGTTAGGGCATTTTGAACAGCTAGCATCTCTTTCTGGTTGATATGTAGATGCATTTGAATTGGTGCCCATATGCCCTGAATGCATCTTCTTGCCATGTGGGCCCCCCAGGCATAATCTGATGCATCTGTTGTTAAGGTTTGGCCGGCAGGGGGTAGAGTGAAGGGCCATCCCATGTTTTGGTGACAGGCCTTTGCCCACCATAGAAACTCCTGTTGCAGGCAGGGAATGACAGGAATCATTGTTTCCAGACTGTGTGAATGTGGACTCCATAAACTTTTTAGGTACCATTGAAGTTTCCTCATATGCAGTCTTGCATATGGAATTAGTAGGATGCAGGATGCCATGAAGCCCAGAGCTTGCAGAATTTGTCTTGCAGAAGAATGGGTTTTTGTTGCCATCAGTTTGAAGTAAGTAGTCAGTTGTCTTTGTTTGTCTGGCGGGAGGTAAGCCATCTGGGCAGTTGTATTCAAGCTTGTACCCAGGAATGTTATCATTTGAGATGGTACCAGTTGTGATTTATTTTCGTTTATTGTGTACCCTAGGCATGTTAGAAGCCTTTTCACAAACGCCAGGTGTTGTAGAAGAGTGTCCTTGTTCTCTGCTTGAATGAGACAGTCGTCCAAGTAAGGATATATTTGAATACTTCTTTGTCTGCAAAATGCAATTACTGGCACCAGGCACTTTGTAAAGACTCTGGGCGCAGTAGATAAGCCAAAGAGCAGTGCAGAGAATTGGTATTGCATTAAGCCAGCCTTGAATCTGAGGTATCTTCTGCACGACTGTCTTACTGGGACATGCAGGTATGCCTCTTTTAAGTCTAAAGTCACCAGTCAAGCATTCTTGCCCAGCATGGGCAGAAGCTGCTGTAAAGTGAGCATTTTGAATTTTGGAATGTCCAAGTATGTGTTCAAAATTGATAAATCCAGTATTGGCCGCCAGGCCTTGTCCTTTCTGGGTACCAAGAACAGTCTTGAGTAAAAACCTTGCCCTTTTTCCTGTTCTGGTACTGTATGAATGGCCCCAATATCCATGAGGGACGTAACCTGTTTCTGTGCCTCTGCCCATTGATTTTTTTGGCAGATTTGGCCAACCATTTGTCATTGGCAGAGTGTGGAAATGGAATCTGTATCCCTGTGATACGGTATTTAGTACCCACTTGTCCTGGCTTATTAACTGCCAATTTTGAGCAAAAAGTGTTAATTTTCCCCCTGTGGGAGCTGCCAAAAAATAAGTGCTTGGTGTAGGCAGAGGGAAGTAATTGGGATTGCTTTCTGTAGGTTTGCACTTTATATCCTCCAGATTTGGAGGTGGATGCGCCCCATCCCATTGTTTGGACCTGTATGAGTCTTGAGCCTGGTACCTGGAACCGTTAGGGCATCTGGATTTCCCTCTTTGAGCTCTGTCCGACACAGGAAAGGACCAATTTTTTGTAGGCCATTGTCTACTGAATCTTGGTGGCTGCACTTGTAAGAAATCTTTAACAGTTTGCATAGACATAGCTTTGTCTTCCATTTTCTTTAAAACCTCTTCTGTCTTAATACCAAACAGAGAATCATGCTGTAAAGTTGCATCTAGCAATTTAGCTTTAACATGATCAGGCAAATTTTGTTCCTTTAACCAGGCATGCCTCCTAATCACAGATCCAGAAACAGCGGTCCTGCAGTAGGCCTCTAAAGAATCAAAACCACATTGCAAAGTATGCTTTCCAACTTGTTCAGCTGCATGCAATAATTCCTGCAATTCTTTATTTTCTGCACATTCTGAACTCAACATAATTTTCTGTTTCAGCAATCCCATAACATGTTGTTGGTACTTAAGCATATGAAATTGACAATTTAAGGCCCTGATTGCCAAGGTTGCAGATGTATAAACCTTTTTTCCCCATATGTCCAGTGCCCTAGAATCTCTGTCAGAGGGGGTTAGGGTTTTTTGCTGTTGAGGCCTTAACTCCATTTGGACCCTGTGAAATAGTTTCAGGATCAGCAGCAGGGTTTCTAAATAAAAATTTATGTGAGTCGGGGACTCTGTAATATCTGTCAGGCTTACTGGGAGCCGGAGGTAAGGAGTCAGGGGTAAAGCTTGACTCTGAAAACACATCATCCACAATGTCTAAAACAGGGGGAGTGGATTAAGGCTTGTGCTGAGGGAGAAGAAGGAAATCCCTGAGCCTCTTTTTTGATTCTGAGAAGTCTTGACTCTCCCAGTGAAAATGCTCCCTTAAAGTATGCAAGGTTTCTCCAAATGAATAATCCTCAGGAGGAGATGCAGATGGAATAGACTCCTCAGCATCAGAATTCTCATAGGGAGGTATAGATAAATTCCTGATCAGAATAGGAATCAGAAGAAATAGAAACCTGATCTGAAGATTCATAATCAGTGTCTTGCTTAGGCCTCTTATCTGGAGGGGGACGGGTACCCCTGATCAAAGTAATAAGGTCTTCAGCCATTTTGATCATCAGTTTTTTAAGCATAGAGGCCTGTGCATGTGGCTCATGCGTCAGTTTTTTAGGTTTAGAAGTTGCTTTTGTCTTTGGTTTTGCAGCTGTCGTCAGTTTGATGTACAAATGTTGAGGTCTGAATACACCCTCAGAAGCCGGTACCTGCTCAGTGGCTCCAGACCCATCCGAGGGAGATACAGCCGTAGGTCCAATACCTTGAGTATCATGCGGAATGCCGGACTCCACATGGGTGTCGATAGAGGCCTGCGACTCGAAGGTAGCGGGTATCAGGGTCTGCGAAGGCACCTCACTGAGTACCGGTGACTGGCTTAGGAGAAGCTTCGTTGTCGGTTTTGGATCTCGACTGCCTTTCTCTGTCCTTTTCTTTGCACTTTTTATGTAATCCGGTAGTCGGATAGCTATCCGACGACATTTCTGGGTAGTTAAATCTGTTTCCAAAATATTTTGATGCAAAAATATACCGACGCTTAATAGTGCGTTGGTTAAATCTAGCACAAAACCGACAGCCAGGCACATTGTGATCAGGGCCTAGGCAAGGAATACAGTATAAATGGAAATCCTTATAAGGTATTTGCTTCCCACAAGTAAAACAATTATTAACATTTTCTGACATTGGTAAAAAGCAAGAAAAAAGTTTCCCCAATGGGGTAGTTAGCTTTAGTGAAGACTTTGGTTCTGAAACTCAAACTCAAATATTTCAGTAGTCGGCCGACTGGCACTTGCGAAATACTTCTGCTTCGGGCACCGCGCGGCAAGAAAGACTAAAGAAAATGGCGTCGGCTGCATGTTTTATACCCCTGAAAACCTGACGTCACTGAAGAGAAGACAACAACCGACACAGGACCCAAGACTTTGGAATTCAGGCCGAATGAGGGCAACCTGCCAGCAGATTACCCAAATGTAATGACTGCAACAGTGAAACATGAGGAACATCACAGGAGTAGCCATGGGGGCAGTCTCTGCCCCCTTATTTGCCAACACTGTGATGGTTGTGGTGGGAATTTAATTTTTTATTTCTCCACTCACTGTACAAGTACTATAAAGCATATTATCAATTTCTGGGAGATCTTGTGATTAGTTGGGAAGGTACACTTCACCAGTTTGTGGCATGAGTCCATGCAAACAAGTACTTATTTTCTGTCTTTTACTTACCACCACAATTATCAAAAAATTGCACACTTACATGTCGAGTTGAGCAAGGGGCTAGGCAACAAGTTTTCTGCCTCAGTAGATAGAAAACCTACCTACTGCAATTCTTTTCTGTTTTACACTAGCTGCCATCCCATTCATCAAAAAAAGAGGCATTGTTAAGAGCCAATTTATTCGGGTGTTAAAACTGACCTCTGAGGACAATATTTGTTTATCGGAGTTCAACAAAGTTACAAGGATGCTTGCTGACAGGGGTTACCCCAATGACCTCCTGGAGCAAGTAAGTCAGTAGGTTTGGCTTGGAAGACAAACTAAATTTGCACCAATTATTTTGCATGGACTTGAGGGTGCAAAGACACCACTCCTCTCAACCTACAGACTAACATGGTCATACAATACACTATTGATGTTAAACAAACAGAGAAAAATTATTAGAAGAAACTGGTGTATTTTTTTTGAATGTGATGAACTGACGATATTACTAAGGCACTGCTCGACAAAAGTGTTAGTTTCACTTATAGAAACAAATCCAATATGAAAATGTTACTTGAAAAGGAGTGCCAGTTACTAGAAAGTATGGGTCATGTCACTTCTGTCCTTATATTAACACCAGTTATACTGGCTTCTTAAGGGGAATGCTAAGACAAACTGATGTTACCAATGTTTGTACTTGCAAGACATCAAGAGTTGTATATATGTCTTCCTGTGAGGTATGTTCAGCCTTCTATATAGGCAAAACTAAAAATGCCTTTTCCAAGTGTACTTATCAGCACTTGTACAGTATTCAGAAAGGTGACTGTGAAAGTGCACTTGCATTACATTCCTTGACCTTTGAGGGATTTACAAAATTTACCTTTTTTGTATTAGAACAACTGCAGAGATCTATTTATTGTGGTGACTAGGAAAACAGGCTTTAGCACAGAGAAATGTGTTGGCAACTGAAACTTGATGCTTCAAACTTTCCAGGACTTAATGACAGTGTTTCTGTTATTAGTGAATTAAGAAGGAGAGCTTCTGCTGTTTAAGCTTCAGATATACTTCTTTAAGGCATTAATTGAAGTTTGCCTTTTATTGGTTGATGCTATTGGGGGTGAGGTTCACTCTCTATTTTAACTTGCTTCTTAGTTTGGTTCTCCACAGTTCTGAAGAAGTTGGGTTAAGACGAAAGCACTTTACTGTGGAGTTAATGCTGTTTACATTAAAGAGTACTTTGGTTCTGGCTGTCTAACTGGTGATTTCTTAGTTTTTAATCTAAATGCTTTGGTATACTGGCTAGACATTGGGCCGCTCTTTGCAGGGGAACACACACCACAATGGTTAACAATAGGAAAAACAATGCTCTTACTTAAGAGTGAACCTGCAAGCTACCCTAAAAATTACAGACCAATAACTTGTCTTCCGACGACGTATGAACTATACACGGGAATTGACGCCGACAGTTTATAGTCATTGAGCAGAAAACTCAATTATGGCAGTAGAACAAAATGGCAATAAAAGAAAGTCATATGGAACAAAGGATCATTTGTTGTTAAACAAAGTTATAGGGGAGAACTGTAAGAAGGGGAAGAATCTAAGTATGTCATGGATTGACTACAAAAAAGCATTTGGTAGTATCCCACATTCATGGATAAAAGGATGCTTAAAAATGTATAAGATACACCCTACAGTGATTGTCTGCATTACAGTAACGATGAAACACAGTGACAGACCACTTTGCAATTTGGCCATGATAAAGGACAGATTATTATCCCAGGGATAAAAATCCAAAGGGGGTTTCTGTCACCGTTGCTATTCTGCCTTGCCATCAATCTATTAAGCTGTTTACTTAACAGCTTAGGCCACGGCTACAATTTGGCTTCTTGAAAACAAGTCTAATGACTTCTCATCTTCTCTTTGTCGATGATATAAACTGTATAGCTCATCAGATGAGGAACTGAAAGCATAGCTGCAGATTGTCAAAACTTTCTCAGATGACATTGGAATGTCATTTGGTCTTGATAAATGTGCAAAAGCAACCTTTAAAAAAAGGAAAACTGCAGCAGCAGGAAAACATTACTTTGGGACAAGAATGTGATATAAAAGAACTTGAGCAAGAGGAAGTGTATAAATACTTGGGAATTGATGAAGGATCAGCAATAAAACATGAACAAATGCTAATAATGTTCAGTAAGGAATACTTTAGAAGACTTAAATTAATCCTGAAAACAGCACTGACATCTAGGAACACGATCCAAGACATAAATCAATTTGCTCTTCCTGTTCTGACTTACAGTTTTGGAGTGATTGACTGTCCCCAAAAAGTGTTGGATAGATTGCATATTAAAACAAGAAAGATGCTTCATGCTCACCAAATGATTTATAAAAATCAGTGTATACCAAGATTGGGCAGCCGTGGTGGTGCAGCGGTTACAGTTGCTGCCTCACAGAAAGAGGTTCTCCGGTTCGATCCTTGGCTGAGGTGCCTTCTGTGCGGAGTCTGCATGTCCTCCCTGTGGTCATGTGGCTTTCCTCCAGGTGCTCTGGTTTCCTCCCACACCCCAAAGACATGCTGCAGGCGGATTGGACACACCAAATTGGCCCTAGGCGTGAGTGCATGTGTGTGTACCTTCTGTGGAAGGTTGGGCGCTGGGTTGACAACTCGACACTGTAAAACTCCACTGCCAATCATGAGCACACGGGTGATCCACTGTGGCGACCCCTAACCGGGAAAAGCCAAAAGAAGAAGTGTATACCAAGATTATATATTAGCCATTCCGAAGGAGGGATGGGCCTTCTTGAAATTGATTACATGTAGAGATCTGCAATCGTGGAACTCCAGACACATCTACTGACCTCACAAGATCCAAATGTAGTGAAAGTTTTGAAACATGAGGAGAATAAATCTAAGATGACGTCTCTGCTTAATTTAGCAGAAGCATATCGAAGTCAAGCAGGAATGGAAATTAAACCAGAAGTAGATAAAAACCAGGCAGCAACTGAATGTGCTAAAAAACAAAAGAAAGAATATAAGGTGAAGAACCAGATGAGAAGGCAAGAAATGTGGAATAAACATAAATATAGTTGCAAGTATAGAAAACTTCTAGAAGAGCCTCATGTTGATCAAGAACGAATGCAGGAATGGTTAAGGAGAGGTGAATTCACATCAAGAACTGAAAGGTTCATCTTGGCAGCCCAAGATAGTAGGCTACCTACACGCTGGTTTACAAAGTCCATTAAACATGTGGGAAAAACAGACATATGTAGGTTATGTAAAACCATATTGGAAACAGTCACACATCTTGTCGCTGGTTCCGATGCACTAATGGCAGAGGGACTGCATTCTGAAAGGCATAACGATGTGACAAGACTGTTACACAGGAAATTGTATACACATTATGGTATCGGAGTGGCTGAAAAACACCAAAAACATGAGCCACAAAGAATCATAGAACATGATGAAGTTTATTTCACAAGAGATCATCAAATACCAACAGTTCAAAAGACAGATGCTAGAAAACTGGACATAGTGGTCCAAGAAAAGAAGACAAAAGTAGCATTAATAATTGAAATCGCCACACCTAGTGACTACAGTATCTCACAAGGGATCATCAAATACCAACAGTTCAAAAGACAGATGCTAGAAAACTGGACATAGTGGTCCAAGAAAAGAAGACAAAAGTAGCATTAATAATTGAAATCGCCACACCTAGTGACTACAGTATCTTGCGTACAGAGAGACACAAACTCCTAAAATACCTTGATCTGCAGGCAGAAACAAGAGCCATGTGGAAGAAAGATACCCAGACAGTTCAATAGTAGTAGGATCAACTGGTCTTATAAAAAAGAATTACCAATCATATTTAGATATGTTGCCAATTCATGTAACACCGTATGAATTGCAGAAGGAGTCATTACTGTGCACATTGCGGGTGCTGCGAAGAGCACTTTTGGCCAACATCAAAGAGTGAGATAATACTAATCTCATGAACTTTAATCGTTCTTTGACTTAGGAATGAGGTCCATTCCTGTCATGGTATTAGTTTTGTACCTACTATGAATGTAGATGTTCGAGTGTATACCCTGCTGCAGTCATCACACTTGGGTTATCCTGCCGTCAGGCGGTCCTGCAGTCGGCCCGAATTCCAAAGTCTTGGTCCGGCGTTGGTTGCTGTCGCTTCTTCCCTGACGTCAGTGCGCCAGGGGTATATCAGAGGCATCCGACGCCATTTTCTTCAGTTGTTCTTGCCCCAGATGTCAGGTGCCCCTAATAGGTAGGCAAAATATAAATAAATATATAGATATATATATATATATATACACACACGTATAGCTATATAAAAATAAAACAAAACCCTTAGGCACAAGCAAATACACCACAAAGGTAGTATAGGATAGAGTGGTAGAGATAAGTTCAGCTAGTTCAGAGGGGATGGAGGGAGGGAGGGTAACCTGGACTGCAGCAGGGTATACACTCTAACATCTACATTTATGGTAGGTGCAAAACTGTACTATGTTCATCGTGTTACCCTGCTGCAGTCATCACACTTGGGTAGAATCCCAAAGCTAAGGATGGGTGGTGGAGTCAAAGAGGGTTAGAGGAGGCTAGAAGGCCCTGCAAAACTGCAGTGGTGAAGCCAGCTCTAGTCTTAGAGTAAAGTGGTAAGTGGTAATGTTTGGTGAAGGTGTGTACTGAACTCCAAGTTGCAGCTTCCAGAATATCCTTGGTTGGCACCCCCCTGAGGTAGGCTGTAGATGTAGCTGCTGCCCTGGTAGAGTGGGGCCTTATACTAGCAGGAACTGGATTTCCATGGTGGATGTAGCAAAAACGTATGCAATGTCCTATCCATTTGGAAATGGTCTGTTTTGAGATAGCCTTTCCTTGTGATGCTGTAGCATGGGATACAAAAAGCTGGTCAGATTTTCTGAAAAACTTAGTTTTATCCAAGTAGTAACATAGCTGCCTGTGAACGTCCAAGGAATGTAGGAGTCTTTCTCCTTTGTTCTGTGGATTTGGAAAGAAGGTGGGTAAATGGATGGTTTGATTTAGAACCACACTGGATACCAACTTAGGCATAAAGGAGGGGTTAGTTCATAGAGAAACTCTGTCTTGATGAAAAATGAGGAAAGGCTCTACTGCCATTAGTGCCTGAAGCTCTGAAACTCTTCTCGCTGAAGTAATTGCTAGCAGCAGGGCAGTCTTCCATTATATAAACTTTAAGTCAGCTGAGAAAGCTGGCTCAAAAGGAGGTAGCGTAAGTTTTTCCAGAACAAAGTTGAGGTCCCAAGTAGGTGTTGGTGCTCTCATGGGCGGCCTAATGTTTTTGGCCCCTCTGAGAAACTGCCTTAGGAGTGCATGTGAAAATAGGGGAGGATCCGTGTTGTAGTGAGCTGAAATAGCTGAGGCGTGGATTTTAATAGATGAAAAAGAAAGCCCTTTGTGTAACATCTCAGATAAATATTGCAAAATCTGAGGTATGTCATGCTGAAGGGTATTTTGGCCTTTAGCTTGGTTCCAGGCGCAAAACCTTTTCCATTTGTCTGAGTAGGCTTTCCTGGTGCTGGGCCTCCTGGCCTCCAGAATAACATCCATAACGACTTGTGAGACAGGAGCTGGCTGGTTACTTAGGTGATTTGCCACGCAGCCAAGTTTAAGGTTTTGAGTTGGCTGTGTAGAATCTGTTTGTCTTGCTGTGTGAGCAGATGGGTAATTTGTGGTAGAATCCATGGTGGGCCCTGGGCCATATTCCTTAATAGTGGGTACCACTGCTGGCGTGGCCAGTCTGGGGCAATGAGTATCATTCGGGGTCTCTCCATCCTGACTTTCAGCAGCACCTTTGTGAGAAGGGGTAATGGAGGGAAGGCATATACTGTCAGCATTTTCCAACTGAATGAGAGTGCGTCCACCTTCCAAGCTTGATGGTGAAAAGTCTTTGTGCAAAATTTTGTTAGTTGATAGTTTTGGGGGCTGGCAAATAGGTCTATGTCTGGGAGCCCCCATTTTTTAATTATAATTGCAAATACTTGTGGATCCAGTTTCCACTCGTGGAGATCCATGATGTTTCTGCTTAGGTCGTCTGCCAAAGTGTTCTTTTTTCCTGGCAGGAATTGAGCTTGTAACTGAACTTGGTAAGCCAGTGCTGTGTTCCACAAGGTCATTGCTTGCCTGCATAGAGGGTAGGAGTGTGTACCCCCTTGCTTGTTTATGTACCACATTACTGTGGTATTGCCTGTTCTTATGATAAGCTGTCCTGGATGTAAGAGGTCCTTATAGGCTGTCAGAGCATTTTGTACAGCTAGCATTTCTCTTTGATTGATGTGCAGATTCCTTTGATCTGCAGTCCATATGCCTTGAATGCACCGTCCTGCCATGTGTGCCCCCCAGGCATAGTCCGATGCATCTGTTGTCATAGTTTGCCTGGCTGGGGATAAGGTGAAAGGCTGACCCTTGTTGAGGTGACATGCCTGTGACCACCATAGGAGCTCCTGTTGAAGGCAGGGAATGAGAGGCATCATTGTTTCCAAGCTGTGGCTGTGTTGAGTCCATACGCTTTTTAGGTACCATTGTAATTTCCTCATATGCAGTTTTGCAAATGGTATTAGTAGTATGCAAGATGCCATGAAGCCCAAGGCCTGCAGAATTTTTCTTGCAGGGAGTTGGGTCTTTGCTGCCATTGCTCTGAAGTATTGAGTTAATTGTAGTTGTTTGTCTGGCGTCAGATAAGCCCTCTGGGCCATTGTATTCAAGCTGTCACCCAGGAATGTCATATTTTGTGAGGGCACTAGTTTTGATTCATTTTCGTTTACTGTGTACCCTAGGCAACTTAGAAGATGTTTTACAAAAGCCAGGTGTTGTAAGAGAATGTCCTTGCTTTCTGCTTGGATGAGGCAGTCGTCCAGGTATGGGTATATTTGAATTCCTCTTTGTCTGCAGTATGCAATTACTAGTGCCAGGCATTTTGTGAAGACCCTGGACGCAGTAGATAAGCCAAAGGGCAGTGCAGAGAATTGGTAATGGGTTGAACCTGCAATGAAACGGAGGTATCTTCTGCAATTTTGTCTGATAGGGACATGCAGGTATGCCTCCTTGAGGTCCAATGTTAGTAGCTAAGCTTTCTTGCCCAACATGGGAAGAAGCTGCTGTAGTGTTAGCATCTTGAATTTGGGTACTTGCAAGAAGGTGTTTAAAACTGAAAGGTCCAGAATGGGTCTCCAAGCATTGTCCTTTCTGGGGACTAGAAAGAGCCTTGAGTAAAATCCTTGGCCTTGCTCCTGTGTCGGTACCAGTTGAATGGCTCTCATGTCCATGAGAGCTGTAATTTGTTTTTGTGCCTCTACCCATTGATTTTGTGGCAGGTTTGGCATTCCTTTTATCCTTGGCAAGGTGTGGAAATGGAATCTGTATCCTTGTGAGATAATGTCTAGGACCCATTTGTCCTTTGTGACTATGCGCCAGTTGTCTGCAAAAAGTGCTAATTTTCCTCCCAAGGGAGCTGCCAGGAGAATTTTGCTTGGCAGTTTGAGGTATAAGTCATTGTGTCTGCCTTCTAGTAGTTTGTGGCCTGTCTTCTCCTCCCTTCTGTGTTGCAGTGCCCCATTGGCGAGGTTTGTAAGGGATTTGTGCTTGTCCTCTGCCCCTTGGGCGCATGTATTTACCCCTCTCTAGTCTGTTAGAAGCTGGAAAGGACCAATTTTTTGTTGGCCAATTTCTGCTGAATCGTGGGGGCTGTACTTGTAAGAAATCTTTGATCGTCTGCATAGATTTTGCCTTATCCTCCATTTTCTTTAAAACCTCCTCTGCTTTAACACCAAATAAGACATCCTGCTATAAGGGTGCATCTAGTAACTTTGCTTTAACATGATCAGGCAGAGATTGTTCCTTTAACCAAGCATGCCTACGTATAACAGACCCAGTAACAGCTGCTCTAGAGGAAGCTTCCAAGGCATCAAAACCACATTGTAAAGTATGTTTGCCCACCTGTTCAGCTGCATGCAACAGATCCTGCATTTCCTTGAATTCAGACTGTTGAGAGTGCGTGCCCATCTTTTGTTTTATTTGAGACATTAGGAATTGCTGGTATTTAAGCATGTGAAATTGACAATTTAGTGCTCTCATAGCTAGAGTATCTGAGGTGTAAACCTTCTTCCCCCACCTATCTAGTGCTCTGGAGTCCCTTTCAGAGGATACAGAAATTTTAGCCATAGAAGCCTTAGCCCCCTTGGGACCCTGGGAGATTGTCTTTGGATCAGCAACAGGGCTTTTGTACAGGAATTTGTGTGAGTCAGGCACTCTATAGTATCTATCTGGTTTGGCTGGAGCAGGAGGCAGAGAATCTGGATTTAGACTAGATTCTAAGAAAACATCATCCACAATGTCTAAAACTAGGGGGATAGCAAGGGGTCTGTGCTGGGGGAGTAAAAGAAACTCTCTGCACCTTTTCTTTGAGTCGGAGTAGTCCTGACCTTCCCAGTGGAAATGTTCCCTCATGGTATGTAAGGTTTCCCCAAAGGAATAATCTTCAGGGGGAGAAGCTGAGGGAATGGAGTCTTCAGCATCAGAATCTTCATAAGGGGGAAAGGAGTATTCCTGTTCCTCAGAGGAGTCTGAGGAAACAGACACCTGATCAGAGGAGGCATAATCCTCCTCTTGTCTAGGCCTTTTGTCGGGGGGGGTTGGGAACCCCTGATCAAAGAAATTAAATCTTCAGCCATTTTAAGCATCTGTTTCTTAGGAATAGGGCCTTGACCTGGAGACTGAAGAGTAGTCTTTTTTGGTTTTAGAGGAGTCTTAAGTTTAGCATAAAATTTTATGGTGAGAGTAGTCGGTCTGAAGACACCTTCAGAAACCGAAGGTGTTTCTACAGCACCAACTTCTCCTACTGCAATGTCGTCGGTAGGGCCTAAAGAAAATGGCTGCGTCGGCCTAGAACTCTCTGCTGGAGAATCCGAAGCGGTCTGGGGACCCAATTCAGCGGTAGCCAGGGGCTGCGTAGGCACCTCACTGAAAACCGGAGAACTGGCGACCGGCCCAGCCGAGGGCTTGGAGTCTGGCTTGGATCTAGGCTGCCTTTCTTTATCTTTGCATTTTTTATGCATACCGGTAGTCAGTTGCTCTGATGGCATAGTGCAATTAAATTTCCTACCAAAGTACTGTCGTGCAAAATCAAAGCATCGCTTAATAGTTCACTTATTGAACCTAGCACAAAACCGACAACCAGTGACGTCGTGGTCTGGGCCTAGGCAAGGTATACAAAAAGAATGAAAGTCCTTATGAGGTATTTGCTTCCCACAAGAAATGCAATTGTTAACTTTTTCTGACATCGGACTGAGGCAAGAAAAGGTTCCCCTACAGGGTACTTAGCTTTGAAGACTTCGGACTGAAACCCGATTCGAAAATCTCAGGTGTCGGCCGACCAGCACTTGTTAACTGCTTCTGCTTCGGGCACCGCGCGGCAAGAAAGACTGAAGAAAATGGCGTCGGATGCCTCTGATATACCCCTGGCACACTGACGTCAGGGAAGAAGCGACAGCAACAGACGCCGGACCAAGACTTTGGAATTCGGGCCAACTGCGGGACCACCAGATGGCAGGATAACCCAAGTGTGATGACTGCAGCAGGGTAACACAATGAACATCCCAAAAGACTTGGAGAAATTAAAAAAGGGGAGCCTATTGTAAGGAATACTGTAACAGTGAAATGGAAGGGCATGTACAACTTGGATATAGCACTAGATTCTTAATGTTAGTTTTGTTTGATAAAATGCAAAGTTCTAGGCAGAAAACAACTACAATGCCAAACACTGAATGTTACCTATCCATTGCAATAAATTACAATACAAAATATCTGTCCAAGTCAGGCAAGAAACTTTTCAGATATTTCAAAAAGCTCTTATTTAATGATATGTTATTACAATATGTGCTCCACGTGCAATCAAACAGGTACTACAATGCCAAATGCCAACTTCTGAAATAAAGTTAAATTATTAACACCTATGTTGTGTTGAATGTCACACATCTAGCAGCCTACACACATCTTGCAATCCAGAGCATTTTCTGAAAAATAAATTTAACAAGCATAACAAACAAGTGTAAATATTTTGTGAACAATAAAAGCTATTAAAACTGTATACATAGTAATGCTATCAGTAAGAAGTCTTCTTTAGTTATAAAGTGCATTCATAGTCTTTTCTGTACATAGTGTAATATATTATAATGCACTGCAAATCCCAAATTATATTTTTTCTTAACAATTTTTATGACTTGAAAACAATACACCCTAGACATATATTGTTAGAACATTTTTACAAACCAGGCATAAGGTTTCACAGGACTAGAAATTCCTCTTTAAGTGCATGTTTATTGAGACATTTACTGAAATATGAAAATGCATGTTTAAATGTATAATTAGCAATACAAATAATACTGGATATCTAGAGATGTACAACTTAACAATGCAAACATCACAGACAGTTTTCTTTAACAATATCTAATGTTTACAAACGTAACTATTAATGCTGACACACCCACAGGAGTAAATGCCTCTCCGCTGTCTGTAAAATAAATGAGAATAAGTCCAGAAACAATAGCCAGCGACAGGCAACCAGTTGGCTCATAAAAATAATCCAGTCTTGATCGCAGAATGTAAAATAATTAGTTTATTGTGTACACAGGTTAGCGCTTTCACCAAAAGCTTCTTCAGACCTTAAAATCTTCCTATTCTAACAAACAAGTACTTATATACTCATCATGTGATCTTGTTTCAATCAATCATCTTCCCGCAGCAAACCAAGTTTTTCCAAAGGCTTAAAGACACATTGCCAGATGTATAGCAGCATTAATATAACACTATGCATCCTGAACTTTTTAGCCGATGAAATGATCGTTCATCTAATACGGAATCCTCCATGCTCATTAGTATATGAACGTTATATAGATAGTAACGGTATAATAAGCAGTCTATTTTTTAAAGGTTATTGAAATTTATGATTGTGAATATATTTAAATATTCAAGAATTTTGTATTTAGGAATTTTATTTGTATTAATGAAGTATTTATAGACAGTGTTGC